>NW_007079218.1:1620-106356 GCF_000164805.1 Carlito syrichta | reverse complement strand
CGTTTTGTTCTGTCTTTTTGAGCTTCTTTTCTATGCTTTTGACAGTCTGGGTTAGTTCTGTGTTTTGGTCTTCGAGCTCTGAGATTCTTTCTTCTGCTTGGCTAATTCTGCTTTCTATGCTTATTAGTCTGTTATTCATTTCCATCACAGTATTCTTTACTGCTGTTATTTCTGACATCAGCTCCTTCCTATTTTCCTCTTGTCTCTCCTCAATTTTTTAAATTCTCTCCATTAATGTCCTGATGTCTGGGTTTGTTGCATGTGACCAGTCATTCTGGGGGCTCTTCATTGTTTGTGTTCCAGAATCTGTTTTCTCAGTGTCTGATCTCCCAGGGGTCTGTGTGAGACCTATATTCTTCTTTTGGTTTTTCTTCATTTGTGCGGTTTTTTCCCCCTCCCTACTTTTTCCTTCCCTCCACATCACCGTCTTCTTTAATTCTGTTATTCAGGGGTAAAGGGATTGGTTTTACTTCTGTCTGTTCAATCTCCTATTCTTTATGTATGCCCTCTTACTTTGTTCAATTCTGGAGTTGCACTGTAGGTTGGGGGTGGTCCTTTTTGCAGTTTTGAGATTTACTTAAGGGGGGAGCTGTGATTCAAAATCTATCTGCAGGTCCTGGTATTTGCTGACAGGTGTGTGGATAATCTGGAACCCACTTCCCACTGCCTTGGAATCTGTCCATGCAGTGGAGCTGTAGGTTTACTCCCTGAAATAAAATGTGGTTAGCAGAGTGAAGAGAATGGAGCAGACAGTGGGTTGAAGAGGTGGGTAGAGAGATAAAGGAGTAAGGGGGGAAACAAATGTGTGCCAACAAATGGAGAGAGAGACCTATACTGAAACAGATAAAAACAATAGACAACAGCTACAGACGAACCAACTCCCATACAACAAGAATAAAACATATAGTGATGCTAACATACAAACTAACCACCCACCTTATTGGTGTGCTGTTCCTCTATAAAAAGATATGGTTTACAGAGAGAAGAAAAGGAAGAGGGAAAAAAAAGGAACAATACAGTAGGAATAGAATTAAGTCATTAAACTAACAGAATCAATGAAGCACACTCTGAGACTTTTCATTTAAGTCCAATGTCCTTTCAGTTCTGATCTAGCCTTCTTTTCAAGCTGGTAAATTAGTTTGCAGTTGGAGTCAGTTGCCCCTGGTCTGCTGTGAAGGACAGGTCAGATCACCCTCCGTTCACCACTCTGGCCTATGTCCTTTTCAAGCTTGTTTCTCCTGTTTCGGTGTTGTTACCTTGAATCGCCAGCAGGTGGTGCTATCTCAGCTGCTCGCCCCAGAGAGGGTGGGGCTGGACAGGAACTGGCGAGACTGGAGATGGATGCCTGCGTTAGGGCATAGGCAGGAGACTCACGGCGGGCAGGACGTCTCGGTCGCAGGAGAGGTGGCAGCGATCCCAGCAGATCTTCCCTGAAGGGGCTTCAGGGACTGAAGTTGTGGATCGCCTCTGGCCCGGGTGGTGGTGGTGGCTGCAGTGGCTGCTGCGGCGGCGGCGTCTGCACTGCAGTGGCTGTCCAGACCGCTGCGATGCCCCAGTGGTGGCAACGGCCGAGCTCCGTATGAAGAGCAGGCTGTGATTTTGGGGTCCGCAGCCCCCGGGGTGAGAGCCAGAGACCCACTGCAGTTCTCCTTTGCAGAGGGTTTCACAGACCAGGTTGCCCCATTGCCATCTTGCTGGAAGTCCCTGAATTTCATATGAAGCTTTATAGTTTCAACTTTTACATCTAGGCTTATGATCCATCTTTAACTGATTTTTGAGTTTGGTTTGGGACAGTTGTCAAGATTTATCTTTTTCCAAGAGATACATAGTTGTTTTAGTACTGTTTGTTGAAAATGTTGTCTTTGGAACCCTTTATTGAAAATCAGTTGACCATATATATTTAAGCTCTATTCTCCATTTATTTCTGGGCTTTGTTCTGTCCATCAATATGTTTATTTATGTTCCAGAACCACATAGTATTACGTACTGTAGTTTTTCAAGTTTGTTTTGACTTGTCTGGATTCTTTGCATTTTCAAATAAATTTTCAATTTAACTTGTCAGCTTCTAATAAAAAGTCTGCTGACACTTGCCTCTGAGTGTCAGCCTCCTTTCCAATCCGTGACATGTGAATAATAAACTTTACTTCTTGCTGCTTTTTTTTAAAAGTCTCGTATTTTTTTCTTGCTAATATTTTGATTGCAATTGTATTGAATTTGGAGATAAATTTGGAGAGAATAGCTTAACCATATTGTGTTTTATTCATGAACATGGTATATCTCTCCATTTCTGTATGTCTTCTCTAACTTCTCAGCAGTGTTTTAGAGTTTTCAGTGTAGAAGTCTTGCATGTCTTTCGTTAAATTTATTTCTAAGTATTATATATATTTTCATTAACTTTATTGAGGTATAATTTATGTAGTTATTTACAAATCCTCCCCTTTAAGTATATAGTTCAATGTGTTTTAATTCTCTTATGTTTATTGATGTAATGGTACACAGAATTGGTTTAGATTTCATTTTCCAATGTTTGTTGTTAGTATATAGAAATATAATTGCATTTACTTTTGGTTGTGATGTCTCTTTCTTACATTTCTTTTGATCTTGAACAGTACATATTCCCTGTTTTTTCCTTTATGGCATTTGCTTGTTGAAGCATTCCAGCCAGTGGTCCTGTTGTCGTCATCTGTAACGTGGGCCCTAGGCACATGTGCTATATCGATCTATATTGATATAAATAAAAGTAAAATTAAAATTGACCACACTAACCCACTAGCCCCATTTCATTAGCTCAGTAGCCACATGTACCCAGTGGCAACTATGTTGAGCAAGTTTTCATCACTGCAAACAGTTCCACAGAAAAGCAAAGTGTGGTGTAGTGGGGTGGCCCCAACTTCCAGTTTTGTCTTCCTGTTTTCTCATGATGCTGTATAACTTATTTTAATAATCCTTGTATTCATAGATAATTGGAAGTTATGTGCATATATCTGAAGGCCTAATTAGATGCAGATTAAACTTTTGTTTCAAGACCATTTCTTAGTGTTGCTATATCCTTCGTATTGTGTTGCAAAGAACTAAGAATCGACCACTGGGTTTTGTACCTTGGATGTAGCTATTGATCTTATGTTGGGGACAAAACTCTGATTGGAGGGAGTGGTTTAAGAGAGAAGGGGAAGAGCAGAGTCTGAGACACCCAGTGGACCTATAGGGACTTTGTCCTGCAAGGAGAAGCGAGAAATAGAGTATCAGCTGGTGGGGATACGGTGCTGAATTGAAGAGTTAGTGCCTGTTAGTGTGCTGTTGGGAACGGTTCCTCTGAGGGGGAGAGCCTGACCATGCAGGAGTGGAAGGAGAGAGTTTGTCGTGCACTGTTCTTCGGCAGGAGCGAGAGAGAGAGAGTCTGGGCGCGTGGCCATGGAGCGGGGCCGGCCGGCTCCACAGCGCTAACAGGAGGCAAGGCGGGACGCGGTGGGTGGGATGATACTCGCGTGTCTCTGTGTGTGTCGCGTCACACCGTCCACGGCTCTGAGGACGGCGCTGGCCCTGCATACATGGCTGCAGATGTCCACATCCGTGTGCTCATTTATGTCTCAGATAAAGCTCTTCTTCCTTTGCTGTCGTTTCTGTCTTCAGTCTGCTGGACTCATTTCTGACGTGGTTCTAGTATGCCATCGTTTCGAACATCTATGATAAGGCCAATAAATTGCGAAAGGAAAAAGAGTCTCACTTTTGTTGCCCCAAGTGGTAAGTCACTAAGCCTAGACCTTCAGGGTGGTCTGCAACTTGGCTGCTTTGGGCTTCCTTGGTCCCTGCCCTAGTGTCTCTGCATCAGTTCTCGCTTCCTTTCTGCTTCTCCTCGCCCTGCTTGCTGGTCGTTTCAGCACCTCTGTCACTCTGGCCTGCACATGGCCACACTGGCCCACTGGCCTCAGTCTACACGCTCACCTTTTGGCTCTTGCATCAGCTTCAAGGCCCGATCTTAGTCTCGATTGATTGAATGAGAAAGGAAATTGGCCAATTCACAAGGCCTTTTTCTGATGTCTTTTTTTTTTTTTTTTTGAGTTGAAGTCTCACTCTGTCACCCAGGCTGGGCGGCACAGTCATGGCTCATCGTAGCCTCAACCTTGTGATCCTTCTACCTCAGCCTCCCAAATAGTTGGGACTACAGGCATGTACCACCACACCTGCCCAGCTAATTTTTTGATTGTGGAGACGAGGACTCGCTATGTTGCCCAGGCTGGTCTCCAACTCCTGGACTTAAGCCCTCCTCCCGCCTTGGCCTCCCAAAGTGCTGGGATTATAGGCGTGAGCACCAGGCCTGGCCCTTTTCCTGAGGTCTGACCTCCCCCAGATTTGACTGGCCAGCCTTGCAACCTTGACCTTGCTGTTGCCCATCCAGCCGCAACCGGGAGGGTAGAGTCCTCCAGTAGAAAACACAACTGCCTGGTCTCAGCCCTCAGGGCTGGGCCAAGGCAATTCTTAGGAGGGGTGGGGACACAGTGGCTGGCATTTTCATGTATCAAGCTGTTATGTGTATCACAGGAGACAGTGGCATCTAAGTGAAGTGCATAAGCTTTATTTTATGTGCTTTCTAACACTTATTTTAACCTTGCTTGTTTATTTTTTATTGGCTACATTCTGTTTATCACAACATAAACTCTCAGCAAATGTTTGTGGACTGAACGACTTGAAATGATAGATAAGAATTGCCTTTTTTCTTGATCACTTATCAATTTTATTTTATTTTGCATTTTTGATTCTACAAGAAAATATCTATTTCAAAAAGCTCAGCAGAGGAACAACAACAAAAAATCAGACTTTTGGCAAAATGCGGCCAGGTGAATCCGAATTCAAATTCATATAGCTGTCCCAGTTAATGAAAGGGTAGACTTTGAGTTCTGCTCCTGGGAGTCAAAGTTATTTTAGAATTTAAAAATTTTTTATTTAACATAAGTATATTGGGAATATTTATGTGCTTAAGAATATTATTATTCCCTAAAGCCCAAATGCACAACTGCTACAAATTTAATAAATATCTTGAGATTGGATAAGATTCATTTGCGAAGCAAAATGTGTCCTTTATGCCGACGTGTCCTTTTAATGTATCTGGAGCCAGATGTTTGGCCTCATTTGCTGGAGTGAATGCTGCCTTAGCCTGTTGGTTCCCTGCTGTTCACTGTCATTTAGGAGCAACAGAGGCTGGGAGCCGCACGCTCTCTGGGAAGGCAGAAGTAAGCCTTTACGCTGAGAAAGGTGCTCGGCTGCATCCCCTGTCCAGAACATCTGAGCTTAAAAACAATTCAGTGACTTTAAGTGTTAGAACCTAAAAGTAGCCACAGTGGCCAAGAGCAGTCTCCCTTGTGCCTGTCTTTTGTGATAGCTATCGGCTGAGGTCCTGAAGCACATAATAAAATCTTCATTAAGGGCCATTCTCTACTTCTAAGCGAGCATCAAAAAAACATGTATTCTGTAACTGAATATACAAATTTTTAGGTGGTAACAGAGAACATGACTTGTGTTTCCTGAGGTAGCGGGGGGCACACTATTGTGCTTATAAGTTTCTTGCATTATGCTTCCTTAAATTTGCACACTTTTCTTTTCTTTTCTTTGGAGACAGGGTCTCACTCTGTCACCCAGGCTGGAGTGCAATGGTGTGATCCTGGCTCACCTCAACCCCAACCTTCTGGGCTCAGGGGATCCTCCCACCTTAGCCTTCTGAGTAACTGGGACTACTTGTGTGCACCACCATGCCTGGCTAAGTTTTGCATTTTTTGTAGAGATGAGGTTTCACTGTGTTGCCTAGGTTGGTCTCTAACTCCTGGGCTCAAGCGATCCTCCCACATCGGCCTCCCAGAGTGCTGGGATTACAGGCCTGAGCCACTGCACTCAGCCCACACTTTCATTTAACCTATAGATTATTGTACTAAAGCAAACATCACTTTCACAGTATTCGCAGGGTATAGTATAGTGCTTATATGGTCTCTTTAAGAAATGACAGAACTACTCAGAAATCCCTTTTTCATTGACATACCTATTTCGTTGTTCTTATAACAGGAGTATAATAAATTATGTTTCTTGTCTAACAGCACGTAAACCATCAACTCATCCACTCTAGTTCTCAGGGTGGTGATATTCTCCCTGGCTTAATGCTTACTGGTTTTCCATATGTGAATGTGTTTATAGATGCCCTTTTAGGATCAGAGCTTAGGCCCCTGAGGAATACCAGTTGTGTATACATTGGCAAAGGCTCATTAGCTCCCAAGTTGCTAACCATAGATCTGCTTTCAGTGTGTGTTTTCTTTGTTTTAAAAATAGAGATTTACTGTGTGTGGTGATGTGCACCTGTAGTCTCGGCTACTTGGGAGGCTGAAGTGGGGAGGGAGGTTGAGGCCAACCTGTGCAACATAGCTAGACCCCACCTCTAAAACTAAATAAAATACAGAGATTTAATGGCCATTGCTTTATTTAGGATTTTTATGTCCAGGTCTATACATGAAATGGGCCTAGAATTTTCTTATACTCTCTATTGGTTTTAGAATTAGGAATAGTATCATGAAATGATTTGGATACCATTTGTTATTTTTATATTTTCTTAACAATTTAAAAAGATAAGGAATTGAGTGGACCCTAAAAGTTTGATGAAATACATGTAGAACCATCTGGGCCTGTTACTTTTTGGTGAATTGGGTAAGAGCAAGGTTATGAGTGCCATTTTAGTTTATGTTTATTTCCTCCTTACATCAATTTTGGCGTTTTATCTTTTCTTCAGAACTTTTAATACATTCTCTAAAAGTTTGTGCATCTAACTTGTCATTATATAGTTGCTAACACCCCTGTTCATTTGTTCTTAAGTTCATCATGGAATACCTTGGCTGTATGGCCTGAGCTGTGCGTTGCAATGCCTGGGGCATCAGTGTCTCCCAAGCTGTCTCCCACGCTGTCCTGTCCAGCGGGTCCTCCTCCTGGCACAAGGCCAGCGGTCCCTGCCTCTCCGTGCCTCCACCGTGCACGTGTGCCTGAGCCACGGAAGGCTTTATGTCACATTTTTACTGTATTGGCATAAAACGGTCCATAGCGTTTTCTGACTTTTCAAGCTTTGCGGCATCCTTAGTTACACCCCTTTTCTTTCCTTCCTCCTGCTTACCCTCCTCCGCGCGTGCGCACACATCAGCCCTCCCAGAAATCCGTCCTTTCTTGGCCTTCTGTCTTCCTTTGCTTCTGCCTTTTCTTATCCTTCTTCCTTTTTTCCTCTGGGCTTATTCTTCTTTTTCTAACTTTGCGAATCGGTCACCGAGCTCAGTAAGCGCTTTTTATTCTTTCCTAACATACGCCGGGAAAATACTATCATGGCATTGGCTGCGTAGGACCGGTGCCCTTTCTGGTTGGTTAGGGTTCTTACAATTACATAATTTGAACGTTATCCTTGAATATAAAAATTTAAAGCTGTAAAAAAAAGATAAAAAATTTAATGCTCTACTTTTTAAAAATGTGTGTTCCACTAGTTTTTATGGATTATAATTTTATTCTTAAGCTATCATATAATTTATAAATTTCCTCAAAGTTGCAATTAAGCATAAATAAAACCAACTATGTATTTTATTTTATTGGGTGAAAGTGCAATTGTTTGTAGTCCACTGTGCAAATTCTATGCTCGTATAGAACAAATAAGAAGCACCTGTCGTTGCTGAAAGTAAGCCAGGAACTCCCCAGGTGACTCTGGGAGCACCCACCAATGCTGACGCAGTGTTTTCTCATTTATACCATGAGTTCTTCCATGGCTTGTGTGCTGTTTGGTGCATCTTAAAATGAGTGAGTGGCAACTTTTTGCTTATTTCCTTGTTACTGATGTCTTAGTATTGTCTTCTGATCATGAGAACCAATGACACCCATTCTCCGATACTTGCTGAGACTTGCTCTGTGGCCCACACGAGGTCTCTTTTCACAAATATTCCGTGTGTGCATGTGAAGACTCGGATTCACTGCTGGAGACTGGTTTTCTAGAACTCCATTTCATAAGCCTATTTGCTGAATTGCTTAAACCCACCGTCTGTGTTATAATTTTCTGTCTGCCTCATCCATCAATTATTGAGAGCGGTGGGTTAAACTCTACCACTCTGATAGTATCAATCTCCAGACTTGCGGTTCTGTCCATTTCCTTTTTATGAATTTTGAGGCTATAAAGTTAGCTGCGTACAAGTTTAGAATTTTAAATTTTTCTAAGTTTACCATTGGGAAATGGATCTTCTTTGTATTAGTGCCTTTTATTTTACTATCTAGTTTGCTAGTCCTTTTACTATCAGCCATTTGGGGCCCAGATGCTTTGGTGGTGTTTAGCTTTGGTGGTTTTTTTCAAATGGCATCCAGATTTTTAAGGAGCACGTGGCTTGTTGCCATCATGTGTTAATCTGCTTTTTAATTGTTTGATTCACTTGTATTTATAATGATTACTGGTATTTTTCCTTCATCTTAGTTTATATTTTTCCTACTTTTAATGGTTTTTATCGTTTCTTTTTCTATGCCTTTAGCTCAACCAAGGTTTTTAATAATTTATTTCTCTTTCATTAACTAGTTTGGAATTTAGCCATTTACTTCTATTTGTATGTGAATATACATACAGGTATTTATTTTTAAGATAATCTACCCTTTCTTCCCAAACTTACAGCACTTTTTCTCTTTTTTAGGGCAGTCTCACTCTGTCGCCCATCCTGGAGTGCAGTGGTACAGTCATAGCTCACTGTAGCCTCCAGCTCCTGGGCTCAAAAGATCCTCCTGCCCTGGCCCCCTGACTTGCTAGGACTATAGGCTTGAGCCACCTCACCTGGCCCCACACTGACAGCACTTTAACACCCTTGCTTTGCATATTATTGTCTAGCTTGTTGTTGCTACTGTGTTTTGAGTCAGGGTCGCACGCTGTCACCCAGGCTGGAGTACAGTGGTGCGTTTGTGGCTCATGCAGCCTTAATATCCTAGGCTTAAGTGATCCTTCAGCCCCAGCCTCCTAAGGAGCTGGGACTAGAGGCAGGAGTCACTGCGCCTGGCCAATTATTTTTATGTTTTACAGAGACAAGGTCTCTGCCTCAGCCTCCCAACGTGCTGGGGTTACAGGCATGAGCCACTGTGCCTGACCTTGCCTAGTGTTTTTTACCCAAACGAGACATCACCCTTGTGCAGTTGATGTGTGCTGACTTATTCGCTTTCACCCGGTTCCTCACTGCTCCTTCATGCTGCTCTCACTTTCACATATAGACCTGTTTTCCTTCTCTCTGAAATACTGACTTGGCTGTTCATTTACATATAGGGATCTAGCAGTGATGAACTGTTCTTTCTAAACACTTGGTTAACTTTCCAGCCCTCCAATGATGATTTAGTCATCCAAATAGCCCCCAGGCCCCGAGTGCCTCATGCCCAGAGAGGTGTGGACCGGTGCTGCTGTGCATGCTGTTTGCTCTCTGCCTGGCAGATGTGAGGCTGCATCCTCATACAGATGAGGATGGAGCTCCAGACGAAGACGCATGCTCAGGAATGGCACATGGCCACTCTGTGTATTGCAGAGAAACCTGCACAGTGTGTAGCGTGCACAGAAAGTAACTCATCAAATACAGCACTTAAAACCGAGGGAACTCATGCTTTAATAGACACTGAAATCACAAAGGAAGGCCAAGTGCCTTAGCAGTCTCGATAAAAATATGAAGTTCTTTTTACATGGTAAATTTCATAATATAAAAAGTTTAATGCCATCTGGAAACTGTGTAATTTACCCAAAAAAAGTCCACATAGGCCAAAGATGGCGACCACTGCAGGTAAGGAACGTGACTGCCAGTGGGGAAGGCGCTGCAGAGGGGGCTGCGGGTTCCTGACAGGGAACAGCTCTGAAGACTCTGGCACAACAAGGGTCCCGTTCACATACCACGTGTACACTTATTTTAGCTAAAACAACAAACAGGTGATGAAAATTATACAGTTTCCACTCTGCCTACTTACTAAAAGCAAACCAGATTATTGCATGGTCTTTTTCCAACCTGAACTGAAATGATCAAGGCTACAGTTCTCCTGGGGGTCTGCAGGGGGGTGGCAGGTGGGGAAGCAGCAGGAGAGACGCGGGCCAGGGACTTGCTGCCATGCTCACCTGCTAGAGAGTCGCTGGGACAGGACAGCATGGTGGCACCTCATCTCCTGCTGAAACTCAGCAGGCATCAGTGTGGACCATGAATTTTTAAAAGTGGGATGGAGGTGAGAACACTTTCATTTTGCTGCACTTCACTGTGCATCAAAATGTGAGCTTTAGTAGCTAATTTTCTCTTGGTATTTTGACTTAGCAAAAGTCATCAGTCGTTGAGTGGTTCACGGGTGAGAATTAAGACAGCCTACTCCCTTGTGGTGTGGTCACGCCAAGGTTTCTAAGGCAGGGAGGTTGTACTGCTCGTCTTCAGTGTGTCTGCGTCTGCTGGAGCAGCACAGGGCAAGGCATTTCCGCCTCCTGAGCTAAAACGAAGTATGCCCAATGCTTTCTGCGAATGGTAAGCAAAAAATCGTTTTGTAAATCTACCCACCTCCATGGAGTCCTCCTAAGCAGGCAGAGGGCTGGGGGCTGTCGGAAATCACTTGCTGCCATCCACTGGCCCCCGTGCGCTCAGGGCACACTGGTCAGTCTGTCCATTACCTGACACTCTTCCCAGACTGTAGCAACAAAACCACTATTCCCTCTGTCTTCTGTCGTCTGTACCAGGCAGTCATCCAACTTTATTGAAAGGCCAGGTATCAGGCATTTTAGGCTGTGTGAGCCAAGAGGCAAAGCAAGAATATTATACAGGAACTTAAATAACCATTCTAAGAGGTTACTTAGCTTATGGCCACAAAAGACAGACAGCTGACCAGATCCACCTCAAGGGTCACAGTTGTCAACTGGTCTGTACACAGAAATCTCTGTGAATTGTACAATCTCCCATAATTTTAAGTGCATTCCTTTTTCGGTGCAGCTCCCCAAAGTCACTTTTATTTTACATCCGTGTCACTCATAAACACCAAAACTGATAGTCCACATAAAGCAGCAGTGACCTTACAGTGATCTTTAGCTTGGCCCTATCACTTTATCACCTTTGTTTTCCCTTCATTGAAGCTTGTATCTAGAACATAAAAAACCCCACATATACCATTTGGCTCTTGAATGTGAAACCTAAAATAATAAAGTACATAGGACTAAAACCAGGTGAGAGTCCATGAGTCCTCTTAGCTGGCTTGGCAGCCACAGAAAGCGGTCCGGGTGGTGGAGGTGTTCGCTAGAGGTGGGCAAATAGGGTCACCCCCTCCTCCTCGCGGACGGGGGTACAGACCCCAGGCCTTTACTCCAGGGGTCCTTGGCACTTGGGAAAGAGACTGCAAGAGTGCTGCTGAGAAAGGGACAGCCTAACTGTCTGCATATGGGTTCAGATATCTGAGGTTTACTCTTATTGTTGAGGATCTGATTTTGCTATCTAAATACAAAATTCTATAAATTTGGTTTTATTTGCTACATGGGTATTTTATTACCATTTTTTCCCTACTAATATAAAGACATCCTCATAAGCTTATCTCTTTATAAAGTACTTCTTTTTCAGTGTGGGGATCAGGGTTAGAATGTGACATCCTTATTGGTGAAATGAAAAACCTCTATGTTGTAGCTCAAGGGAATAACAAAAATTGGATAAATATTATCCTTTCTTCTTTTCAGAGGAGTACACTGAGGAACAGGGGAGAAGATCAGTGCATACAGATAAGGGGAGATCCTGCCCCAGAGTCAGACTCCACCTGGGGTCCTGATGGTAGCGTTCCTCCTGCCAGGCCCCTCGAGTCCACTCCATGTGTTGCTGATGTCTGGGCCAGGTGGCTGCCACCTTTGTGTGATTAAACCCTTGCAGTGGTAGGATTTTAACTTTAGAGTTACCTAAAAGATATTCATTTAAATTTTCCAGCTAAACTTAGGATTAAGATGATTTTCAGCATTTCATTTCTTTATTGAAATAAATTAATGGTTACCCCTAACTAGACTATTCCTCTGTCTCGTCCAAAGCTGGCAACAATGTGAGCATCCTGGCCTCGCTGTGGGGAAAGTCCGCCTTCATCTTCTATGATAAATATCTGTTATTCGGCAATCATGTGGCTGTCTATCGCAGGAGAAGGCCCCCTGCTTCTCCAGGACACAAGGCTTCGGCTGTGGGGGGCTTGTCCTTGAGGCGCAGACGTGCGAGGAGGCTGGCCACGGCAGATGTGAGGGTCGAGTGCAGCTCACAGAGATGGGGTGCTGAGGTTGTGGGGAGCTGGCAATGGATTTAGAGAGGTCTTAGGGGCCTGGAGCTGGGAACAGAGAATGACGTTAAGCAACTAATACAAGGGAGGGAGTAGGAGCTGGAAGGCTAGATTCTGGTTAAATCTAGTTAGCCATGGGATTGTTTTTCTTTTTTTTTCTTTTTTTTGTTTTTTGCTTATAAGGAAACTGAGTGATTTCAACTTTTCCCTCCAAACTTGATAAGTACTTATTGATGACTGTTCAAAATTTGACATTTTAAAAAACATTTTGAGCTTTTAAAAATAATAGCTATAAATGCAAAGTACTATTAATAATAAAACCAAGTTGTTTATCCATGTACAAAAAAGGTCACTAATGTTTTAAAAGCACAAAGTTGCATTTTAAATCACAATTGCATAGTTCTAAAATGCCTGGATAAGAGTTCCATTGATTTTCCTAAGAAAATTCAAGTTCAGTTGACAGAGGGGCCCGAGGACGTCTGCAGGGCTCGATGGAGCCGAGCAGAGTTCCGCATGGAAGCGCTGCCTCAGCATGAAGTATTGCATTGTTGCTGTGATGTTACACGATCGCGAGACCAGAATTACTATAACTTAATTACAAATCATTGGCATTTTAAAAACCATTATTCTGTTTTTGGCTAATATCACACTTTCATGTAGAATTCAACTTAGAGAGATTTTATATATCCCACCCCCAACCAGCATCTGAAAAACCTTTAAAAAAGCGCTATTTGTATTTCTGTGTATAAAAGGTACTGCATATACACCTCTTAGCAAAATATGTGCTCCCGCTCCTCTCCCCACCCCAGAACCATGACCATTTTTGTACAAAATCCTGTTGAAGAATCGTATCAAAGATGAGAAGCAGAGAGTTCAAAGGTAAACATTTGGTGAAGTGTGTGGAAAATCACACGAGCCTCTTGCACCAATCCCACAGAAGTCCTGGCTTTTGGAGAATCTGGCCGGGAGGCCAGAAAAGCCACCAGTGTGTGGTGGTGGCCTTTGGATGTGGAAGTGCCCTTTGTCCAGAGAGCACACTGTTATGAGGTGCTGCTGGGGGTTGTGGGGGGTGACTGCACTCAGACAAGGGAAGAGGCTGACATGAACACTGAAACCCTGTCTGTGGGCTGCTGTGCTCTGAGTCAATGGGCATAAAAAGGCTTCAGCATTTGGAAGAAGGAAAAAATCTTCCTGGGGACAGGAACTTGTAGCCATTTCCAGAGGGAAGTCTCAAAGGGCGTGTGGGGGCTGCAGCAGGAGGGCTGGCGGGCAGTGGCAGTGTGCTCAGTGTGGTAGTCTCCGTGCGCCAGTGTCCGTTGGGAGGGGCTTTTTGTGGTGCTTCGCCGTGTTGCGGCAAAGACAGCTCCTTGAGTTCAAGCTTATCTACTCCCTCCTCCTTCTTGTTGTGCCGTGGTGACAGATTTAACAGACTGAGGACATCTCTTTTGGAAGTCATCGTTCCGGGGGTCCCGTGGAAGATCTTCATTGGTCCCGAGGAATGCTGGGGCGTGCTCTGCCAGAACATCTTCAGGTTGTGGACGGCCTGCACTTTTTCGTCAATGGCTGCCATTTTCAGTTTGTCTATGTCTGGAGCATCAGCAGGGCTCGAGCGAGTGGAGCCAGCTGAGGAGTAGGATAGAGCTGGGGATGGTGCACTACCAGCAGGAGACTGATGCCCTGAGCTTGGGGACATGTTTCTCGGAGATTTGGAAATGTGAGCACTGTAAGGAGAGCTGGGGTACTTCAGTTTAAAGAGAGGCTGATCCATCAGGGAAGTCTGGGAGTCAGAGCCAGGCGATGGCCGGCCGCTGTGCTGGCTCGGGCTGTCTTCTTTGATGGACATCTCTGAGGTGGTGGGGCTGCTGTATCCAGAACTCACCTTGGGTAGGGATGAGCTCCTGGCTGGGGGCTTTGGCTTAACAGGAACTGGTGACGGTTGACTCTTCTGATGAGAGAGCACGGGCCTGCTGAACGCACTTGTTTCTGACGCTCTGAAGACGGCAGCACTGTTTGGCACAGAAATGCCATCTTCTGGGTTATGACTCTTGCTCGCCTGACTGCCGCTCCTCTGAAGACGTTCCACCGCAATAAGATGGCTTTGCGTCTCCTCTAGAATTTTCTGGGCTAACTCTTGAGGATCAAGCTTTGGGTTGTTTTCTTCTTGGGATTTCACAGTACTATCTGTCTCTGTGCTCGACTGGTCTGATTCTCCTGTATCTGAACTTGCCAGTTTTCCAACCTTTTGGAAGGGTGAGTTTGGGCTGGGAACGAGGGTCATTTTAACTGGAGAGTTTGGAGTGCTCATACTTCCTTTGGAGCTGATTGAGGCCTTCACACCCGCAGCTGTCCCAACTCTCAACTGCTTCTGATCCGGTGAGAAGCATGTCTTTCTGTTTTCTTGGTAGGGTGCCAAAGGCTCAGTACTGATGATAGAAAACCCTTCGTATTCCTCGTCGTCTTTGTTGCCGGCAGGGCGGGTCTGGGGGGACAGCTGGCTCCGGGGCAGGGTAGATCGCTGCGAGTAAGCATTCTTGGACCGGTCATGGTCCTGCCGTGCTCTAGAACCCCCACCCTCTGACCCACCCTCAGGCTTGGAGACAAAGCTCATTGAGGAGGCGATGGAGCTCAGGCTGTACACGGAGATGGCGTCTGAGGCGATGCTGTCTGTGCCCGTGGGAGAGAAGGGAGGGTGCTGGTAGCCCAAGGGCAGGGCATTGGAGACAGACTGAGCCGATGCCAGAGACTCCAGGGAGGATGAGCTGTCCAGGCTGAGGCGCTTGGGCAGCTCGGTAGAATCTGAGCACAAACACAAGTGCCCAAGGGCTGTTAGAATTCTATATGGTTTTGATGCTTCTTTCAAAATTATAAAAATCCTTAGGTGCACAAAAACTAGTCAAGATTTAAGCAAGAGCTACTTATATATACTGCTCGAGTTAACCTCACAATCCTGAAAAGCATGGTCAATCTCACATGGGTCAAAAACACCCTGGGAAAGCTTATGGCCACACCTGCCTTGGACCTCTGCCACCACGGCCATCTCCACTCTGCTCCATCACGAGGGGACAGGGAACAGCAGCAGAAGGAGCCCATATCTGCCTCAGCCAGGCCTGTGAGCAACCTGGGCCATCTCCTGTCCTGAGCCCCACCCACCCTGCCACCCCCTCCAGCTCCTCGCAGTTGACCTCAGGCGTGGTCTACACTCACCCTCCCAACTGCCTCTCCTCCCACTCACCTAACCCACACCATCCAGGTTTTTGTCCCCATTCATTTTTGTAAAGGTCATCTATGAGGTCCACCCTGCTCTCACCTCCCCAGGCTCCTCCTCTTTTGACCTCTGAACTCTGGAGTGCCCACAGGACTCAGTCCTTGTCCCCGCCAACCCTGCACTTGCAGGCACCCTCACCCTGTGATTCCATGCACACTTGTATCTCCACATCAGCCTCTCCTTAAACTCCAAGCTCATGCAACCAGCTGCCCTAGGTGGGCGTCCAATGGGCATTTCACGACTGAGTGTGTCCAGGCTGGAACCCAACCCATCGCTCTGCCACTCTCCCAGTCTCCCAAAGGCAATCCCATTTTGGCGTCTGTCCCAAGAAGCCACGGCCTCTGACGGCCTCTCTGTGGCGACGCATGTGAGTCTTCTGCCTGCAAGCCATGACGGCCATCCCAGCCAGCATTAACTCTTCACATGGAGCTGGCTCAACCCTTGAGAAAGGCAGCCAGGCCAGGTGTGCCCCAGGCCCCTGTGACCCAGTGCCTGCTCCTGTCAGCCTCACTCATCCTCGAGGCCCCACAGGGGGACACCCTGTCACCACGTCGTGTCTGCTGCTGCCCTCTCACCTTCTAGTCCCTCCCCTGCTTTCATCTCTTCATGGCACTCGCCAGTCCTCGCACACACTGCGTATATTTTAGCTGTGTCCCCCCCACTGAGTGTGAGTTCTGTGAGAGCAGGGAGTTACTAGTTTCTGCTCTTGAACTGTCCCTAAAACATACACCGAAAATGTGTGTTCACTTTCTCCCCCCTCCCGGGACGTGTGCTACAGCCTGCCCCTGGGGAGCATGCAGGCCCTGGCAGAGCTGGTGCTGGGCAGGCTCTTACCAAACAGAGCCAGCAGGGACTGCAGCGCAAAGTGCACGGTTCGTCGGTTGGCTTGCTTCCCGGTTTTCAGGATTACTTCCTCCTGACCAACTTCACAGAGATCAAAACCTAGAGGAACAAAGAATAGAAACATCTGCTTCCTCAGGGAAGATTCCACATCCTGAGCATGATTAGAGCTGCAGGGCCCCTCGTGCCGTTTCATGGGAACACCCGCAAGGCCTGAGCAAGCGTTCCAGGCGGGCCGCCCTGTGCACATCAGTCAGTCATGTGAGTGGAGAGTCGGGCCACCCTGTCCAGAACATCCCCTCGACGCAGCCCCCACTTGGTGTACGTGTGGGCCTCACTGCCTGGTTCTCCTCCAGCCCTTCATAATGCACTATGGAGTGCTCTTGAGAACTGAGGACCAGAACTTAGTAACACTCATTCACATTTTTGTTGTTCTGCGCATTCTTTTGCAGAAGGACAGCTTATGTAAAGACTGTCCTGGACAAAAACGAGCCACTCCATTCAGCACTGGGGCCAGTGTCTGCAGCTGGTGGACAGGAAGCTGGGATTCGAAATGAGCTCTCAGACAATGGAGGCTCTGCTGTGTTGGCTGGACCACGCTTCAGGGACCTCAATCTGCCGAAGCCCGAGGGTGCTGCTCCCTGATTCTAAAGGCTGAAGTGAGACTAAGGGGCGTACAACAAAGGGCACAGAGCTTCTTGAGCAAGAGGCCGGCTAACGAGCTGTTGACACAGCACTTGGCCTCCTTAGGAGACATTACAGAGGCACCAGCACGTATGCCTCCCTGGGGAGAAGCCAAGCCCAGACGCCGTGGCCACCGACAGGGACCACCAAGTGAGGATTTGGGAGTGGAAGGCACTGAAGACCTTCACTCGGCCTCCTTCGGTGGATCACTGAGCTCTGCTTGAAACTGTAAAACAGAGTGCTTGTGATGCCACGCCCTTTTCTCTGGTCTCACATCGCTGCAATAGCAGGGACTGGCAACTCTCTCCCGTCCATCTGTCGTCCATCCATCCATCCTTTTCATCTTCACTCAAGGAGCCTGACACTGGTCTGACACTATCACCTCCTTTGCAATTAGGCTCACTGGAGGAAGCACGTGGTGTTCGGGTTGCTGTGGGACACTTTCCTCTCTGAACTCAAAAACAGTCCCTGAAAGCGACATGAAGGACTCAGAGGATTCCGCATTTAAAAACAGATAACTAATAATATAAATGTCGTGTTTCCCTTAGAAACCTCTACTTTTACCAGCATGATTTAATTGGTTGCTCCGACGAACAGAGTCCTCTCAAGCTCTGCCAGCCTGTGACGCGGGTTGACGGGGTGTACTTCATGCTGTGGCCTGCGAGGAGGCGAATCTCTGAGCCTCGGAGCCTGGCGCGAGCGAGCCCCCTTTCAAGGTACCAAGCCCGCTAGACATGGCTTTCCTCCCCCAGCCCTTAGTCAAAGGGCTTATGCAAACACAGGCACGACGGTCACACTGGAGTGTCAGTGGAATCAGGGAAGTAATTAAAGTCACCCGCAACCCCAATACCAGACAGTGCCAGTGTTAAGATTTGGGGGGTTTCCTCCTGGACCATTTCCCTTGATACACTGGGCAAGGGACATGGAGAACACAGGTTCCCAAGTGAGGAGAGCAGGCTCTGTCACCCACACCCACACTCGAGGGAGGCGCAGGCCCTGCGTGGAAAAAAGTCTTTCCTCTGGAAAGAAGGTCTGGGTTGCATCTTGTTGCTGACTCCGCTGTGCCACTGCCCCACAGCCTGCCATAGAAATGAAGGGGGGACTGTCCTGGCGTGAACCTGGCCTTTCTCACGCTTGCCTCCATTTGCTGCTGACTACATGTATTTAGATATAAATTAACTATGTTGACCTAGGAAGAATATGCTTTAAATCCACAGAAAAGAAGCAAGTAGTACAACCCATAAAGGATGCCAAGTCTCTAATCCAAGGAGACTCAGAGCCTCTCTGGGCTTTGTGGGTGTCCCCCTTTACCCTAAAAAAAAATGGTGTGTCTGAAAACAAATAGAGCCAACCCTGAGTCAAGGTCGCTGTGGAAGGGCATCTACAACAAGATGGCCCGATACTGAATTCCAGGCTGCACAAGAAGGAAGAAAAGTCCCATTTAAGGCTTCACTGTCCTGTCACGTCTGGTGGCTCATCCCTGTAACAGTGAGGCAAGACTGTGTTATCTTCCCACGGCTGTCTACTGCCCTCAGATAGAATCCAGAGGCCATCCCCTCAGGGAGTGCCTGGCCCTTCCTTCTTCTCTGGTAAACGTCTCTCTGAGGCCTGCTCCAGCCCCGCCCCCAGCCTCTGCTTTAGCCTGTTGGGGTGCTCCTTCACCTTCACAGGTGCTCCCCCAAGAGACGGTGCCTGATAGGTTTGTTTGTGTTCTCCCTTTAGACTGTGAACTCCAGGAGGGCAGGGCTTTTGTCTTTTGCTCACTGCTGCATCTCCGGTGCCTAGAACGTTGCCTGGAACAGAACATGTGTTCCGAAGGCAATTGTGGAGTGAATGGCTCCCACATAAGGCCCTGGACACTCAAGTGGGGGCAGGAGGAGAGAGGCTCATGGCCTTTGTGTCCTATCAACAAACACAGTCATAAGTAAACAGTGAGATGTCAGGAGCCACATCTGCATATTATAAACAGTGAGCAAGGCAGAGGGTGTGTCCTGGACTGACCAAGGTCCCTGCCTCGTGCAGTCCTAGGTGCCCATGGCCAGTCCGAGGTGGTTTCGATAGTATTGCTTTCCTGTTAGTTTCCAGTAGCCAGTGATGGAGGCCAACACCGAAACCATTATTTTATGACTCTACTTTTAGTTTTCTTTAGCCCCTAAGTCACACTTGGCCTCCAACAATACTGGACTCTAGCAGATTGCTATTAAGGTAATGCATACAAATGAGATAAGATCACAATAAAGGGAAAATGGGACCAAGTCGGAGGGCCATTTGGGAATCGTGTGAAAGCACTAGAATCTTTGAGTTAACTGTTTTAAGACAGTACGATGTCTAAAAAAACACTGAGAAGAGAGCCTTAAGGGACTGTCAGCTTTACCCGACATAAACCAGGAGGAAAAGCATATATTTAAAAAATGGAATTAAAGGAACCGTTAAATCAAGGGTGCTCTGTCCTACCGAGAGCTGCCAGGAATTCGTGACATCCAGGGAGCCGCCACAGCTGGACGCTGATGGAGACCTGAATGGGGGCTGACGCGAAGTCCTGCTCCTTCTCGCCGGCCTGGAGCTGAACCAGCACCTGGTGGAGCTGAGGAGGGAGGGCAGGCGTGAGCGCCACGCTGCCCGGCGTCTCCTTCCCCTTCAGCCCACCTCAGGACTTGGCCCCAGGTTGTTCTCATCCATCTGTTGTTCATCACCAATGACCCTCTCACCTCATGTGTGTGCACTGGAGACTCTTTTAAGGTGCCTTCGTGCCTACTGTGCTCTCTGGGAAGCTCATGGGGCTGTGGGCCAAGAGCCTGTGTGGGGCAGGAGTGGCTGTGTGGCCTCCGGGCAGGCCAGCCCCCAGTCAGGGGCTCTGCTTCCAGCCCCACGTCTTCCCTCGGGCACAGGATTGCCGCACGGGGAGGGGCTTGGGGAGCGGAAGGGGTTGGGATAGGGGGCTGGTTCACCCCCTTTTTTTTTTTTTTTTTTTTTTGAGTTGAAGTCTCACTCCGTCGCCCAGACTGGAGTGCAGTGGCCGCTCCCGGCCACCGCAGCCTCGACCTGCTGGGCTCCGGCAATCCTCCCGCCTCAGCCTTCCGAGTAGCCGGAATTACAAACACTCACTACCACGCCCAGCTGATTTTTTGTAGAGATGAGGTCTCGCTGCCCAGGCAGGTCTCGAACCGGCGGGCTCAGGCAATCCACTCACCTCAGCCTCCCAAAGGCGGGGAATTATAGGCTGAGCCACCAGCCCGGCCACCCCTTTTTTTAACTTGTTTATTTAGATCATCTTTAGAATCTTGAGTTAAGTGGTGGAGAGGAACCCAGCGTTGTCTTGGAGCCTCAGTGCTGGAGGAGCACTCAAACATCCCTGTCATTCCAGATTGCAGTTTGTGATCTCTGCTCAGGGGTCTTTGTGTGGTTACGGGTGTCACCACTTAAAGTCGGTTCTGCCCCTGCTGTTTTGTGGAGCTTGAGAGGCCAAATCGAGGACACGAGAAGAGTGGAGCAGGAGAGGGGAACCAGAGCAGAGGCAGGGAACAGGCTGCGGGGGACCCAGCCCAGAGCTTGGCAGCCCTGTGGCTGGCGCGTTAGACAGCACGTGCACAGGGAGGGAATGGGGTGGGCGGGGCGAGGGGCTCACCTGGCAGTTGCTACTTAAAGCAGTACTCACCATTCCAACCATATTTTTAACAGCCTTCGGCCGGCAGATTATAAGGAAAAGAAAGAAAGAGAGAGAGAAGAGAGTTTAGACTCAAGCACAGGCTGTTATGCAACACGAGCTGACCACTGCTTTAGGAAGCATCACACCAGGCCTGCGGCTCTGACCGGGAGGGGGGAGGAGCAAGAATCAGCAGGGGACACGCAGGAAAATGAACAGCCACGCCCAGGCCAGACACATGTGAGCTGAGGGCCTCAGGCCAGCATCAGCCAGCCCCACCCTTCCCCACCAGGAGAGGCTCAAGTGGGAGGGGTACGGGGGGCATCCACAGGCTGCTCTGTGAACCCAAGTCCGTGGTTCCAGAGCGACCCAGGAAGGACTGCCGGCCATCCACCTGCAGCTGGGGGCAGCCGCCGACACTTCTGGGGTCTGACAGTGTAGCGGGCAGAAGGTCCCTGTGTTCCCACCAAAAGCAAGAGATTAAGTGACTGGCTTTCTGGCCTCTCAGCCTAGCCCTGTAAACACAAGCCCATCTAGCTTTTTCTTTCTGTAGATCACAGACCTCTGGACCTCCTGGGGTCAAGAAGCTGTAATAGGCCATGTTCTGGAAGTGTCTTCCTGATGCTGCTCAATAAGCAGGTGGAACACTACATGACCAAGAGTCAACAAAGGGGATAGGTCTCTGAGTGCTTCTATGTTCCAAATCCAAGCGAAAAACAGCCCCAGCTCAGAGGAGGCTCTCAGTACCACTCAGAGTATCAGAGGCTAATCCTAGATGGAGCACCTTTATTTTTATCTAGAAAGACTTCTGCCTAAAGTGAAGTATGCTGACCCACATGTAACAATGTATGTCACATTTTTCAAATTACTACACTCTGAGATGACCAGGAACAAAGGCTCTGGCTAGTCAAGGGCTGCCCCACCCTCCAGAAGTGCTCCCACCCACGCTGGAACTGAGCTTGGTCAGACCCCCGCTGGCAGTGTGGAGTGGTACAGAGAAGCCCCAGGGCCAAGCTGTGAAGGACCTATGTGATGCTAAGAATCAGAGTCCTCCAAATCCCCAAATGAGGTGGTCTATGTTTTCCTAAAAGAAAACACTTTAAAAACTGCCAGGCAGTATCTTGCATTTGAGTTGACCCTGTGTGCACCACTGTGCCTCAGTGACTGTTTTGTTTTGGGCACGGACATAGTCTGATCAGAGGATGAGCAATGAACACCTGCAGCCGTCCTGGTGGGCTGGCCTATACCTGTTGGCTGAGGGAAGGTGGCTGTGATGCTGTCAATCAGCTGAACAGCTGGTGGTGCGATGGCAAGGTTCAGGACACCACTGGATGAGGAGTTCAGTCTCCTCTAAAGGCCCTCACAGTCTGGGCTCAGTGCCCAGAGAGGAAGTGCGAGAACCTGCCCTCCATCCCAACGTGGGCCAGGGAGGGCTGCTGTCTTAATCAAGCCCTTGCCTTCTCCGAAGCACAAAGGCATGAGACTGCATGTGCCTGCAGCTCCCCTTTAGGGCCAAGGCTCTCTGCCTCCCCAGTTCGGCCCAAGCCCTAGGCCGGGCTCAGCTGTGCAGACGCCACTTACCCGGCTGATAAGCTGCTCGCCTGTCTCTGAGGCAGTGATGAGTTTACAGAGGGCTTGGAGGGCAGGGTTGGGCAGACCTAAACCAAGAAAAAGAGGCGGGAGTTATTTAGAGGGGCCCCTGCACCCACAATCCTGCCATCTTCCCTGAAATCCTTAGCATTGGTGGCAATTTTCAAAAGCTCAGCACAGCCGGACATGTGTTTGTGTGTGAAGTGGAAAAGGAGAGAGAGGTCTGTGAGGAAGGCGGGGGAGCAAAGGGGGCCTCATCTGCTGCAGTCCTCCAGATGCAGTCCAGGACCCCACCTTGGGGCTCACGCAGTACCACCCCAGAATCAGCACCCAACTCACCCTGGAGGGGCCATGTGGCTCTCTCAGAGTCACAGCTGATGGTGACAGTATCGGTAGCAGCCAGTGTCTGCCAGCACAACCTCACATCATCCTGAGCAGGGGCAGAGCTGGGCCAGTGCCCGCTCGGCCCGGATGCCCTGCCATTACAGATGGCAAGAGCAGGGATGAGTAGTGTGTCCTCCAGGTCAGGGAAGGGCGTGCCTGGGATGCCTCGCCGCTTCTCGAGACACTCATACTCCCTCCTAACTGTGAGACCCAGTGTCCTCATGAATGCAGGGGCCACAGCCTCCCACCCCTGGGCCTGCTGTGGGCCAGGCCCGCACCGCCCAGCCCTCCCGAGGCCCTGCACCTGGCTCACCCAGCAGGGACTGGATGGTGCTGCTGCACTGCTGAAGCCGGTCACCCGGGTCGGAGGTGGGGAAGAAGACGGCAGCTGGCAGGCCACTGGCCGGGGGGTCCAGCCGGAAGCCCACGGCGGTGAGGAGGGCCTGCCAGCCAGGGATGCCGCCCACCTTGTTCTCCACGCTCTGCTGGGATGTGTACATGGCGTTGCGCTGCCCATTCTGGATGCGCTGCAGGGACTTCTCCACCTGGTGGGGAAAAGGGGGCAATCAGAGACCCAGGCCAGCCCTGGCTTCTCCATGTGGCTTTGAGGGCACACAAAGCCCACATGGCCAGGCCTGAGGCTATGGTGCTGGGGCTTGGCCAGGCTTCTTGCACAGGCAGGAGCAGATGGGAAGGATGTTACAGTCAGGACCAGTGAGGACTAGTGTGCCGGAAGGATTCTGTCTCGCCTAAGACACCTCTTCATTCTGGGTCTCCTCGGGCACTGAGCCAATTGGTCTAAAGACATAGGTCAGGGGTCTGCCTCAAACCATGTAGCGACTCCTCCCCCAAACAGTATACACCCTGGTCCTGGTGCTCAGGGCTGGCAAGCAGGAGGAAACATGCGCTCACATCAGCCTGGAGGAAGTGAACGTTCCTGGGCAGGATAGACAGCCAGCTCCCTGGCTGCCCCTCAGGCTGGAAGGGCCTTGGAGACATTGTCCACTGGGGTCAAGGAAGAAGAGAGGGGCTGGTGAACTTGACCCACGGCTCCCACACCTACCCCAGGAGATAACACGAGGAGGAGAAAACACTTAAATGTGCCCACGGGACCTCAAGGCTGAGTAGGGGCAGCTGAGGGACCTGGCCTGGAAGAAGGATGCCTGATGGGTAGAGAGGGCAGTTGCATGACCCAAGAAAAGCAATCTAGGGTGGTAACAAGGAAGATGGTGACAGGGACCTGAGAAGGCCCCCAGTGCTGAGCAACAGAAAGGCTCTATGCGTTCCCAGACATAAGGTAGCGTCTGTGGAGACAGCTTCCCAGTGTTATGGCAAATGGCAAGCCTGGCCCGAGAGCTGTCGGGGTCTGTGGGCCACAGCATCCTCACTTGTTCACAGATCAATTCCTCTCAGGCCCGAGGACAGCTCCTCCAGACAGACCCTCAGTTTAAGAAATGTGCAAGATTCATCTGTCCTCAGAAGTATGCCAAGCGCTTCCATGCCCTGGCACCAGGGATCCAGAGAGCCCTGCTTTGACTCGCCCCATGAGCCAGAAGTCTGCACAGCTGGGGAACATGCCCATCTGGAACACAGGCCCCAGGCCACTCCCATCTTGAGCAGGGTTGGGGCAAGGGTGCTGCAGTGACCAGCCTGCATGGTAGCCATGGGTGACCGTCTGCGCAGGCCTGGAAGGCGCTTGGATGGCGCTCTCCATCCATGTGCACTTGCCCAGTTCCACAGCATCAGGGCGAGTCAGCCACCATCACACCACTCATGGTCAGACTCAGACTCTTTCTGACCGAGCTTAGGGGAGACCGGGCATCTGATAAAGTAGTAATTCTCTCAGCCACTGGGACTCTCGTGTTTGCCAGGAATTCATATTTTCTCAAGTCCTCACAATAACCTTGAAATGTCGAAGTTTCATAACCCCCTTCCAGATGAGGAAATTAAGGCTCAGCCCAAGTGGCTTGCCCGAAGTCACACGGTCTGGAAACAGCTGGGGTATAGGTCCCTGCCATCCACTGCCCCTCCTCCAGGGTCCTGGCAACGACTGCTGTGGCCACCTGTATGGCACCACACCCAGACCTGCATTCACTACCCAGACCAGCGGGCTTGTTACAGAGATGTCTGTGGAGGTGGATGGCGCTGCCCTGGAGGCCCAGCCATGATGCGCCCTCCAGCTGCTCACATCCCAGGCAGGAAACCCGCAGCATCCCCTTCCCATGGGGCCAAGCCTAGCCTCCTTACCAGGTGCAGCAGCACTCGCAGGGCGTCCCGCGCACGCTCCGGGTGTTGTAGGATCTCTGTGAGGGCCTGGCCAATGAGTGACGAGGGACTGTTCAGCTTCACGTCACTCCCGATGAGTATGAAACCTGTGGCAAGGACACGAGGACACCTCAGTGGGGCAGCCAGAGACCCCAGCCTGCCAGGTTTTGACGGCTCATGTGGGCCCCATGGTTGATGCAGCAGGGAGAGCAGGCCTGGGCAGGAAAGCTGCTCACAGGCTGGGCTGGGGGCATCTGACTCTCTGGACGGCGATGTGGTACCCTTGTGTCCCCTTCCTCTGTGGAACCTGTACATACCAGTTGGCTGTTCAGGTAAGTGGGGCCCGCTGCTTTGCAAAAAGGAGCCCAGGAGCCACTGCCTTCCTGACTGGCCATGAGTGAGTGATGGTGGCCCCATCATCCCCGGGAATGACCTGCCCTGTTTTCCCTGAAATTCACCTGTGTCTGTCTAGGCCTTGGAGGAGGGGACATGTTGGGCTGGGGACATGTGCTCCCCTCCTCTTTAGTGCTAGCAGAGGTGGGAGGCAGGGCGGGGCTGTTCCCCAGCTCTAAGAACCGGCCAACTGCACCAGCTGGGAAAGACCAAGGTGGCCCAGGGAGGCGGGACCCCTGTCCTGCTCCTTCCTGTCCTCCCTTCCCAAACAGGACCTGGACAGTTTCCTTAAGGCCCAGGGCAGCTTTGGGACCACCTGCCCCCACCTCATGGAGGGAAAGGGTATCTAAGAGAAGGAGCTGTTTTTAAAGGTAGCAGGGCAGCAGCATTAAAAATCATTTCTCCCAGAACTAAGTTGTGACTTTACTACTGTCTATCAAAAAACTAAACAAAATACGACATTTTCAAAATGCCACGTCCCTGAGCACACCATGAAGACCCCCGCAAAGGAGGGAGGAACGATCAAGCAGAGGAGCCGGCTTCCCACACACCCTGCAGTACATTCCGGGGGGGCCTGTGGAGCCCGAAGACTCTTCTGAGCATAGGCAGCGTGGGGAGAACAGTAGCAGAAACCACTGGGATCACCTCTGATTTCTGTGTCTCCTGGGAGCAGAAGCAGCTCAGCAACATGGCCAAGCCCAAGCCCTCTGCCTGCTGGCCTGCCCTCCATCTGGCAGGGCCAGGGCACAGCTGTGAGTTGAGGGAGGGGCGGCCAAATAGCAGAGCCAGTGCCTATTGGTCAACTTCTCTTTAGCCACGTGAGCAAGCAGGGCAGAGTCTATTTGCTTTTTGAATAGCCCTTTGAAAAATACTACTGCTGTGCTGTGTTTGTGTAGTCAACATTCTGCACTTCTCAGGATGGCCCATCTATCTGGCACCAGCTTGTGGCCTGTGGCAGCACGGCCTATGCCCTTGCAGCCTCTCTGTTTGCTGGCTGACGGGCCTGGTATTGCCACGGCGCCTCCTCAGGGCTCACTCCCCTTTGGATGAGCACTTTCAGATACTCTACTCTACGGGATGGAACCATCTTATCCATTGGTGGGTCTTTTGTTTTGCGCTGCGTTGTGCAGTGCCCTGGGGAGCGATGCGAGAGAGCACGGTTGGAAGGGCCATGAGGTTGTCAGCAAGGCAGCCCCATTGAAGAGAGGCCATTGGGGAGCAGAGGTCCGCTGGCACTCTGTGTACCTCGGCCTGGCAGGGAGGGATTCCTGTCTGGCAGACCCCTCTGGGTGGCTGCTGTTGGCACACCTGCCATGGGGCCCCCTGGGGAAGAAGGCTGTTGTGCGGAGCTGAGAGGCAGCTCTGGACACTGGCTGGGTCCTCCCTTCCCACCTGTCCTGGAGGAGCGCTCCCCATCCAGACCCCAGATCCACTGAGTGCATGCCCTGCTGGCATTTCAGAATGTTAGGGCCTCACGCTGCACAAGACATTCAGTAGGCGCCTTAAAAGTGCTATCAGTTGTGGACTGGGTGGTGTCACCAGCACCGCCATCATCATCCCCTTGTTACTGCTGAGGACAGTGAGCTTCAGGGAGCGCAAGCAACCTGTCTCGGGCCACACAGCCAGGACATGGAGCTAGCCCAACCTTACGTCTTCCAGTGGCCACATCAAGTCTTTCTACCACACCCGCCCTCTTCTACAGTCACAGTTTAAGTGGGGTGCCATAAAGTGGGCCACCCAGCCTGCACTCGTGTTGGGAGGATTTTTTAATTTAATTTTATTTTACTTGTGAGTTGGAGTCTCACTCCATCGCCCAGGCTGGAGTGCAGTGGCACACTCACGGCCACCGCAACGTGGACCTGCTGGGCTCTGGCGATCCTTCCACCTCAGCCTTCCAAGTAGCCAGAACTATGGGTGCATGCTACTGCACCTGCCTAATCTTTTATTTTACTGTAGAGACAAGGTCTCATCAAGTTGCCCTGGTGGGTCTCGAACCTGTGGTCTCAGGCAATCCACTCGCCTCGGCCTCCCAAAGTGCTGGGATTATAGGGTGAGCCACCGAGCCCAGCCGGAGGGGTTTTACACGCACTGTCTGATGGCAGATGGCTCTGCTGCTCGGTGCCCAAGACGATCTTTTTTTTTTTTTTTTTTTTTTGAGTTGGAGTCTCACTGTCGCCCAGACTGGAGTACAGTGGCCGCTCCCGGCCACCGCAGCCTCGACCTGCTGGGCTCCGGTGATCCTTCTGCCTCAGCCTTCCGAGTAGCCGGAATTACAGGCATGTGCTACCACGCCCGGATGACTTTTTGATTTATTGTAGAGATGAAGTCTCGCTGCCCAGACGGGTCTCACCTCAGCCTCCCAAAGGCGTGGGATTACAGGCTGAGCCACCGAGCCTGGCTCCCAAGACGATCTTAATACCATAGCAGGGAAAAGCTCGCTCAGCAGCAGCCAAGGCTCTTGGCACACAGGCTCTCCTGGAACCTGCAGGGCGGTCCTGCCCTGCCTCCCCGCCCCACCTGCAGAGTGCAGCCTGGGGTCCTGTGAGGACTGAGCCCCAGGCCACAGCAGGCACCCTCGCACACCCTCCTACCTGCCCAGTTGGAGGGGTGTGAGAAGGCCTTGCTGCCTTGCACCGCCTTCATGGCTTCCCCCAGGGCGGCGCTGGCCTTCAGGCCGTTCAGCAGGGATGAGTAGAAGGTGTGGACAAACATCTTGGAAGCAGCCACTGGCACAGGCCACAGAGCCACGAGGACACACTGAGCACCGGCAGCCAGAAAGGCCCGTGTCCGCGCGATGACCCCATCGGCTGTGACCTTGCTGTTAGACTCCTGGGAGGAGCCGAGCACCACCAGCTTCACCGGCAGCCGCAGGTCCAGGATGTCTGCGGCAGTGAGCAGCAACTCCTGCAGGGGTGGGCAGTCCGAAATGCTCTCCCCGTCGCTGGTGTCATCCTGCACCCGCAGGGACTCCGGGATTGTGTAGGGGTGGCCGAAGGAGCTCTTGCTGCTGGCAGGGTTGCCATCCATGCTGGGTGTGAGGACCAAGGCTGACAATTTCCAAGAGATGTGGGTGGCGAAGTGGACGCACTCAGCCTGGGTCAGGGCACTCATGACCCTCTCCTTGGTGGCCACACTGCCCACCAAGGGCTGGCAGCCCAGCAGCTCAGACACCATGTAGGCTTCCTCCTCGGCCGACGGCATCGGCCCCCACAGCCACCTGTCCATCACTGCTGATGGCAGCTTGGGGTTGCCGATGACAGCCGCCATAGATGTGGAGCTGGAGTACGCAGGCGGGGTCTTCCGCAGGTGAGACTAGGAGGGAGAGGACAAAGCAGACCACCAGTCACACAGAGTGGCCCGGAGGCTGGGCAGCAGTCGACCAGGCTCAGGGACGGCCAGCTCTGCTGTCTGCTAGTCTAGCCTGCCTCCACCTGCTTCCTGGGTCCTCTCAGACTAGTTGTTTGGCGTCCTTCTGACACAGGTGCTAACTTACTGAGAATCCCCCCTGCTCTGATGAGCTCTGGAAAACCAGGACTGGACAGGAGAGGGGCACTTCCTGTCTGTCAAGTCCTAAGAGGGCTGGGGAAAGGGACCCTGATGTGACAGAATGGACAGAGGCCATGGTGCTGGGACAGCCAGCCTGCCCCATGGCTCTCACTCTAACAGACCTCTCCGTGCAGCCCCTAGATAGAGGAAAACCCATACCTGGTAAGTCACGGACTTGGAGGAAAGACTTTGTTTAAATTGTGAAAAAAAAGCAAGTCAATCTCATGGGAGACAGGGCCAACCTAAGTCCTTTAGAGGCCCCAAATGCTGAAAAGATTATAGTTCCCTCTCACCTTACAGGCTGCAAAATTAAAGAATCATGGAATTTAAAAAGCAGTATGAATAAGCCCAACCAAATTCTAATTTTCCCCATGATGATACTTGACACTTTTGGGGAAACATCAAGTATCAAGTTATTTCCAAGTAACTCTATGGTGTCTCTGCTTGGTGATGCCTTAAACACTGGGTAAGAGGAACACTGGATGCCTGTCAGGTGACGAGACTCTCCCAAGACCCTGGTTAAGCTGGCAAACACCTCGCTTACTGCTGCCATCAAAGCAAAAGCTTCCTAAGGCTGCTACATCTAATGCCCAGAGTGCTACTGACAGCAGGGAGCTGCTGGGTGGCCCAGTGTCAGGCAGGCCCACTTCACCTGTGGGATTCAGAGTCAGTCACGGAAACTCGGCAGACCCGGAGAAAGTCATTTCTTTCACTTTGAACTGATTCTGTCTCATAAGAAAAGTACCACTCAGCACAAAAAAGTTCAAATTAAGATCTCCAAAAACCCTTGAGGCAGAAGTGAGCCCAGTTAGACCATGCCGATGACCAGGGTCAACAAAGAGGCCAAGTCAGTGGGCTGCCCATGCATCGGGCCTGGGGCCTCGGTTCTTCACCTGGCCTACACTTTCTACCATTGTGCGGAAGCCCACCTGATGGACGCCTGCCCGGCCAGCCATGGGGATTAGGAGTAGACAGGGTTGGAAGGGCTCTGAGGACAGCCAGCAGCTTGAGAGCATTGGAAAGTCTGAAGACAGAGCAATGCAGGTCCTTGTGGCAAGGACAGTCCCACGGCTGGTGCAGGCAGGGACACTGCAAGGGGAGTGCAATGTGGGCAGGAGCCTTGTGGGATCATGAGGGGTAGAGGGAGCCAGGGTTTTGAGGTCTCTGCGAGAGTTTGGAGAAGGGGAATAGGACTCAGGGTTGGGTCCAAAGTTTCTCTCATCAGGTGGGCAGGGCCAGGATGGCTGTGGGGTGAGACCTGTGACTGTGGGTAGCCCGCTATTGCCCCCTTGATTTTCACAGATGTTTCTTTCCATACTGATTTTTTTTTTCCTGAATGAGACCTGAGTCCCTGCCTGGCCTCTGAAAGCCACCTCACTTGTTTTCAGTTCTTTCATTGGCCTGTTGGGCTCATGACCCTGAAGTCACAACAAAGACACTCAGAATTGACACAAATCATGGCTTTCTGAGGTAGCAAAGCCCTGCCAGGGGTCAGGAGGGTTGTCCCCACCTTTGGGGAGACTCACTCTACCTGGGCACAAACCCTAGAATCAACACTTGAGAGGAGCTCACGGCCTGTGCCTTGGTAACACAGGCCAGGCCCACAGAGAGATGTGCCTTTTGACTGGAGGGCAAGGCTCCCCAGATGTGCTGAGCTTACCTTGGCCTGTGGGCTGAGGGAGCGGATGGAGGGTACTGCGACAAGGCCGAAGCGCTCATAAAGGTACTCGTTGGAGGAGCTTCCCTTCAGGAGGGCGAAGGGGATGAGGTAGAGCTCACCCTCCAGGACCAGGATCAGCTGCCGGTGCCGGCCCACGGGGCCGCTGGAGTGCATCAGGCCCTGCAGAGCAAGCAGAGGCTGACGCCGGCCCACAGGCAGGGCGGGCAGGGCTTCAGACTGCAGGACAGCTCCGGCGGCAGACGGGAAGGTGTCCGAGTGGCCAGGCCAGGCTTGAAAGTGTGGGCAAGGGGGGTGGGCTGGGGGCACTGCCCTGCAGGAGCTTTTCCCTCGCAGAGTGGCTCAGGCTGGCTTGGCGGGGCTCCTGTCTCCCTCCCAGGTCAAGGGACAGTTCTTGAAATTTGTGGACAACCTGGAGTGAGTGGGAGCCCAGGGTTGCCTCGCCGGTCAAGAAGTGGCATGGCCCACACAGACACTGGCAGACCTCACTAGATCCAGATGTGTCCACAGGAGACAGGGAGTGAGTACAAAGGGCAGCTGTCCCAGAAAAAGCCTTGGTGACCCTGAGGGCCAGGGCCAGAGGAGGCTGTGTGGGCACAGGCGTGCCCCGAGAGCAGGCTGGACTGGCTCCTCTCAGAACAGCCAGCAGGGCTCAACTGGAGGGGGGTCTGTTTTCCATTTTGATGGATGGACGAGAGGCTGGAAATTCAGAGTGAAGATGGCAAGTATGGGAGCTAGGATAACATCTCCTGGAGGAGAAGGGCGGGGCTGGGCTCCAGGACCTGCTGGGACCTCTTCTGAGGAGAGGGTGTCTCCTGGGTCCGGGCTTGGGAGGTGCCAGCCCTGCTTGTTCTCTCTGGGGACATCAGGAGAAGTCCAACATGCTGATGTGACACCCATCCCTCCTGAAAGGCCTCTGTGAGGGCACGACATTGCAGACAGACAGACACTTGCTCATTCCATCCTCTGCATTTCTTTCCAAAAGGACTGCAGTGGAGACCAGGGCTGCATCTCACCAGCAACCCTTGTGAAGGACAACAGGACTCAGTGCAGGCTGAGCGTGAACAAAGGGTGGAGGCAACGCTGCGTGGCCCCAGCCTCCAGGGCAGGAAGGCTGCTCTATGAAGCTGTGTGCAGCATGGATGCCACGGGCAGGCCGGCTCCCTCCCCTCACCCCCTGCCTGCCGAGGGGCGCTGACAAGTGGGGCACTCACCAGGGCGCTGCTGTGCCCGGGGATGCAAATGTGCGTGCCTGACCTGTCTGACATGCTGCTGTGGGCGCTTGGCTGAGGGTGGTAGTTAGCTACTCAGCTAACCCAAAGTGACACGTGCCTGGCAGGACGTTCAGTCTCTGCAAACCCCCTATGATCTATCTTTCTTTCTTTTCTCTTTCTCTCTTTCCTTTTTAAATTCTAGCTGCATCTAAAGAAAGCAAAAATAAAAATTATCAGGACGGTTTGTTTCTTGTTTGCTTTAAGAGCAGTCGTGTTTCCCAAGAAGGGGTAAATGAAGCGCTGCGATACGAGAAGCATGTGACTCTGACGCTGTCTGTGGATGAGCTTGGGGTTAGCATGGGGAGGGAGGGGAGCTGCAGGCAGCTGGGCCCTGAGATCCCCAGGGGCCACACCTGAGGCCCCATCAGCCCACAGGCAGAGGTGGCTATGGGGGCCGCTCTGGAGGGCAGTGCCACCACACGGCTGGAGTGCGCCAATGAGCCTGGAATGAGCTGCTCTGCCCTCAGTAATGGGGTCAGCAGCTGTGACAGTGACAACCGCCTGATGCTCAGCAAGAGTCATGCTGCCCAAGACACGGGCCACATGGGGCTTGAGCCACCTGCCACGTGCAAAACTGAACCCACTGTCTACCACTCAAGTCACCAGGCCTTGTGACAGATGCTGGCCTCAGCCCTGCATGTCCTCCCTGGGCTCCTGCCACCCAGGCCCACCCCCCCACCCCCGTAAGCTTCTGTCAGATGTCATCCCACAGGCCACTGCTTCCACCAGGACATGCCCGGCACAGGGCCTTGTGGCTGGGACTGAGCCTGGCACATGCACAGACCCCAGGGTGAGGGGAATGGGACCCCCGTCCAGGTAGTGTGAGAGGAGGCAGGCGACAATCGCGGTTGCTTTCTGAGTCATGGGCTTGTGGGGAGGGGATCAGATGCAGGCTGGGAGCTCCGGTTACAAGGCAGGGGGCACCTGCCTGGACAGGTTGGGGAAGACACTCTGGAAGTGGTCTTCTGAGTTTGGCTCTGTACACAAGCACTGCCCTTGCACCAAAAGATTAGCCGTAATCCAATGTGACTTTGAAAGGGGCGAAAAAGGTGACATCTCTATCCAAATTGTGTATCACTGGTTAGATGACAAGGAGAGACATTCAAGGAACTGCCACTCTGCCCTGGGCCTGTCAGCCAGGAGAGGGCACCTGCTGGCTTCTTAGGCCTCAGGCTCGAAAGGCCAAAGGGCCCAGGCAGCAGCCTACGGCAGCGACTACCAGAGGGTCTAACAGATTCCCCCAAAGACTCAGATTTCCTGACCTCAAGTTTCAAGAAATGGGATCTTTTAAAGCAGAATGGGACATGGAGACCGGGTAAACTAGAATCTGTCCCTTCTCCAGGGGTGCGGCCCTTCAGTCTCTCCAACGGACTGTGGCCCTGCCTGTTGTTCGAGAGCATCCAGCAGGCCCGGCCAGTGGGAGATGACAGGGATGCCAGGAGGTGAAGTCTTTGTACAGGGAGAGGGTGGGAGGGTGGTTCCTCTTGAATGGTGGGTGAGGGGTGCACTGGAGGCGACTTTGTGTGGCTGTGGTCTGTTGATTGCCTCTCAACCCCCAAGCCCTGTTATCATCTGCGGCAGGTGACGTTCCTTCAGCTTTCCTCCCATGAGTGCACGCAGCGCCAAGCTTTGCCAGTAGAGGGCGCTGGTGGAGGGAGGGACTGAGGAGCCAGGACTCTCCTGCCAGCCTGGGTCAGTGCAGCAAGGACATCCAGTGGGGCCCACTCTGCCACAGACCCAGAATGCTGTCCCTCTGCCACCTTGCAGTCCTGACCAGCTGGTAACCTTCACAGCGCTCCCCACAAGGAGACCAGAGCCCCCAAGCTCCCAAGGCCCCTACCCACCCCCCCAGGCGCCTGGCCCGACACACCCTCCTGCTGGAAGCTGCATGCCACTCCCGCGTGCACTCAAAGTGGAGCTGCTGCCCGCCCAATGGCTCCAACCTGGCTACGGCCTCTGTGTCCTATGGGCTGAAGCACACCTTCTCCAGTGTCTGTCCCTTCCCGGGCACCCTCCCTCAGTCCTGGAGAACCGTAAGGTTTCTTATATCTCAGTCACTCTTTCCTCCACATTGAACTTGCCCTGGTCAGCCCACTGTGTGGCTTGTTTCCTGATGGACCCAGAGGGAGGGTCCAGGGTCCAGCAGATCAGGAAGAAAAGGCACCTTCTGGGAAGAGGGGAGAGGCCTTGGCCATGGAGTCTGGCCCACCACGTTGGGGCACTCCTGGGATCTGGAGTTGTAGACAGAGAGGTGAATGGTGAGCACCTTGACAAGACACCTTCCTGCACCTTGGTTTCCAGACCCACAGAACAGCACCAACAGGACAGGCCTGGGAGATGGAGGGAGCCATGGCCAGCCCTGTGCCTGGCACCTGGGGACACTCCAGACAGGTCAAATATGGATTTACAGCTGTCTTCAGGTATCCAGAGGAAGTTGATACAGTCCCTATTATTCATACAATTCTTTCCTCCTGGGCCTCAACCATTTTTTCCAGTACAACTCATTCCCTTTCCTTCTGGCTTTACAAACATTCATCCTTTCTGGAGCATCCAGCTCCAAATTTTAACCCAGGGACAAAGAGAGACAGACGTCACCACATCCCCTCACCTCACCATGTCACCATCACCATCACCTGCAGCTACTTACTGAGTCACCACCCAGCAGTTACCCTGAGGTCACATTTCCAAGCCTGCGGTTCTCCCAAGCAACTTCCATGGATACAGAATGTTTGACTGGGTGGTGAATGCAGATTCAATAACCGTTTTGGTCAGTAGGAATCTTCATATACTCCCATGGTGACCAGGGGTCTTGACTACTCAGAAAGCGCTGGCTTCCAAACCCATGCTCCGTGTGTATCACTAGGGTTCAAAGGGCCAGCAGGCGATCTCTGGGGTACACCAAGGCACTTCCTTTTTACTGGAGGCCTCTCAGGGTTTCACAGCGTCACAGGCAGGGGAGTGAAAAACACTGATCACCATGGAGAGGGAAGGAAAACTCTGGGGTCCATGAGTTTTCAGGCTGACTAGACTTGGGGTGAAATGGCTTTACCCTCTACAGCAAGGATTGCAGCAGCTAAGGACTGCTGGGCATCAGGATGCCCCACATCTATTAACAGTACTTGGACTTTTTCCTGACTCCCATTTTTGATTGGGTGAATAGATCAAATAGAATGGTTTAAGGTAGAGAAACATTTTCTGTGATGTTTTCGAGAAATCTTTTCATTGGTCAAACATATAGTTTCAGCAAATATTGGAAGTAGCCCTCAAATCTACTGGAAATAGCCCTCAAATCATGACTGAAGCCTACCAAAATTATAGACACTATATTCCAGCCAGAAATGGAAAAGTAAAAATTCAACCCATTCAACTGTATTCTTTAGCCAACAAACCAACAGGCTAAGAGTCTAAGAGCCTGAAGAATTTAAAAGGGCAGGGTGGAGGACATGAGTATTGGAGAAATGTGACCAGCGGCCAGCAACAGTCAGAGGGGCCTGAGGGCCTTACCTGACACACAGGGTCCAACCTCAGTCAGAGGGACCATTCAAGCTGCAGGAGCCTTTGTGCCCAGGGGTACCGCTCTCTCTGTCTTGGCTGATGGGTAAAAATGAGCCTCCACCCTCTGTGGCAGAAATGCCTTGACCTGCCCAGAACCCACTGTGCTGTGATGGCTGCTTGCTGGACACTTGCTAGATAGAGCCCAGATGACACTCACTTGACAGCAGCCACCCAGGTGAGGACACCACATACCTTGGGGAGCCTCACTGGGTGCTCCTGTCATTGCTGTTAGTCGTACAGACAGCTTGCCAGGAATTGCCTCCATTTTTTCTCCTTCTAATCAGTTGCTGGAAATGTTTGTTGTCCTTGGGTGACATCCACCCTCATTTGAATATTACTGCAGATGTCTCCCTCAGAAATCAATTAGACAGCCTGGCAGTGGGGCTGCCAGTCTCCAGGGCCTCACCCACCACCCCACATTCAAGTCTCAGTCTCATTGTTTCTGTGGACAATAATTCTCGGTCCTCTCCACACTGCCCAATCTATTTAGAAAACAGGCACCTAGATGTCAGTCTCATTCCTGTTACATCTGTTCTAGGTGAAGTTGACTTATCATGCTACTCGATTCTCAAGGGGCATTTTACAAAACACCAAGGGACTCCTGTCCCCCAGAGTAGTAATTATAGCCACGACCAGCACATTCTCAGGGCTGAACCCTTAGCTAAGCCAGATCCCACTTTTATCCTCAGCTGAGAGGTCTGAGGCAAATTCTCTGAGCTCCAGTGTCTAGGGAGGCAGCCCACTAGTCTAAATGACATGAACATCAAGGTTTGTGGCAATTTCTAGGGTCTCGAACAGGTGGCTGCACAGTCTCATGAACTGTGATCAGAGGTGAACAAGGAAAATGTTTTTATCTGCTCAAAGTCACTCACTCTTGCAACTAGTTCTATAACCTTGGCTTTCAAGACTTTAAACATAAGGGAACCTAAATAAAGGGAAACAGAGATAAGAGCGACAGAGATAAGGGTAACTAGATCTAGTCCAAACTCCAAGGATTCAGAAAGGTCTCCAAACCTGGACCTGTAAGGAGCAACTTGACTAAACCCAGGGGATTTCCTACTTCAAGTCTGGTTGCTACAGCAGCTTCTGGTTGGATGACAGCTCCATATGCAAACTGAGGGCGACCTGGGATCTGAGCAGACCAAGGAGCCACGGCCTCCAGCAACACTGCAGGCCTTGCCACTTGGTGCTGCTGAGGGGAGTACTCTGGAGCAGAGCGCTGAGGTGGCCTCATGCATTTGGGTGTGGGGATGGAGCTGGTCTAGGACCTGTCCTTTCATGACAAGTGGGGAAGTTCAGGTCAGAGGCTCAGGTTGCTCTTATTTGATTAAAAATGAATGCCACAGACACATACACAGCCTAGTCTTTCACACTAAACACTTGCAACTTTTCTTTGGTGACATTTTCTCCTTTGGGTATCAGACAGGATTTGAGTTGATGTTTCATGATGGCTTATATGCAAATGTAACAGGGGCTTCCTCAGAGATAAGTGGACATGCTCTCCCTGTCCTGACAGCAAAGGACAGCATGTTTCCAAGAAAGAGCCATGACAGTGTTTCCCTTAAGCCAAAATAAATCAAAAACTGGTGCAAGGCCTACGGTCAAATATTATTCTGTTCCACTTTTCATACCCCCTGACCTAGTCCCTAAGCAACGGGACTGAGGCTAAACAAAGGCAGTTGTTCAAATAATTACATGCCCCACGTGAAGAGGCTAATCGTTTTAGTCTTGAAGTGTCAGTGGTTCATAATCTCGGACTTTCGGCTTTGATTTGTATTCTCACTGAAACTGTGGTGGGGTCTGGCTCTGTCTGGCAGCTGCCGGTGGCTGGGCTCCACAGCGGGCTGACGGTGTCATGCCGCCCTCTAGTGGCTGCGGGGGGCAGCATGGGTGTGCATGCAGTTTCTCAGCAGGAGGAGGACGATTCAGGGCCCCTCTACCTGGGCCGCAGGGGTGAGGAGTGACTAGAGCTCCTGGGAGGAGGGGGCTACAGGGTTACCCCCCTTAACCTTTCACAACTCAGCATGACCTACTGGCCTCTGGTGCTGGCCTGCCTGCCCACCTTGGCGCAGTCTGTGAGTGGTCAGACATGGGCACAGATCCCGGCCCAGCCTCTCAGCTGTCTCCTCCCAGGCCGGGATGGCGTGTGCCTGGCACATGTCAGTACATGTTTGCTGAATGAATAGATCAAATGGGATGGAGAGGACTCCTAATTAGATTCCAAGTGTTCAGTTAAGTGTTTTTATAGGAACACAATGGATCATTTTTATTAGCCAAGGAATCGCTCTCACTCTGATGATTTACTCTAATAGCTTTAAAAAGATTTTGCTCTGTTCTCATTTGAAGATGCCAAACTCTTGCCCTATGTTCAAACACCTGATTCACAAGATATTTTGAAATGTCAGGAACCCAGGATGGCTTTCACTCTAAATGCCTCACATAAGGCTGCAGCCTGAGGGCAGGTGCAGGGGCCATCACATCCTCCCAGCAACAGCTCCTGAGCAGATGCAGATGGTGCCACTGGCAGCCTTTTTTTTTTTTTTTTGAGTTGGACTCTCCCTCCGTCACCCAGGCTAGAGTGCAGTGGCACACTCACAGCCACCCCAGCGTCAACCTGCTGGGCTCCGGTGATCCTTCCGCCTCAGCCTTCCAAGCATCCAGAACTACAGGCGTGCACTACCATGCCTGGCTAGTTTATTGTAGAGATGAGGTCTCGCCAAATTGCCCGGGCTGGTCTCGAACCTGTGAGCTCAGGCAATCCACTCGTCTTAGACTCCCAAAGTGGATTACAGGCCGAGCCACCGAGCCCAACCTTCTGGCAGCCTTTAAGAAGCCACCACATACCTGGTGGTAGGGCCTTTTCCTTTCCCTCATTTATAAAGACATTGCTCTAATAATTTCCCAACTTGTTTCAGGCTTGGGTCCATAAATCTTCCCCTTTCCTAGCACCTCTGGAGGAAAATCAGGTAGTTCAGACACACGTCACCACTATTCCCCATAGCACATTTTTCTTCTCTAAGTCCTCAGGGAGAAACACTAAAAAACTCTAAAAAACTCTAAAAAAAACTAAAAAACATGGTGCAGACTTTATAAATGCACAGATCCCTTTCCAGGGTGACCCACGGCACCATGGCAGCTTCTCTCCTGGGAAGGCACTGCGATGGACCAAGGCAAGGCTGCTTCCGTCCTTAGCCCCCCTCTGGGTCTCTGGAAGTGGATTTCTGCCTCAGTACAGACCTCTCACAACAGCCACCGCCTTCATCTGGCTCAGTGTGGACACGCTGTCCAGTGAAACAGTGCTCAGCGTGGGACCCTGCAGGCTTGTCGACTGGCCCCTCTACCTGAAATGACCATCTGGTGGGCAGGGGGGAGGTGTACTCAGAGACCCAGAGTCTTTGAGAGCAGGCCAGTCTTCTTTCCTCTCAGAAAGCCCCCAGGTTTCGCCCAGAGTGGCCATGAAGAGCCTGTTCACTGACTTCTTTCCTGGGTCTTCTGCCTTCTATGCCAGATGAGACCCAACATGCACATTCTGTTTCAGACCCCTACCATCCCATAAACCCTACTGGTACCAATGTGCACCAAGCCCTGTGCCAGCTGCTGAGGACACAGTTGAGGGACAGGCCCTGCCTTCAGGGGACGTGGGGTGGACAGCAAGGTGGAGAATGAGAGACAGGCAAAGAGTTGGGTGCTGGGTCTAGTCCAGCACTGCCGTCCCTTGGGATCTGGGATCTGTGGGGACCTGTTCCAGGACGCCCTCAGGTACCAAAATCTTCAGCTGCTAAAGTCTCTGACAGAAAATGGGGTATGCTTGACATAAGCTTTGCACATCCTCCCGTGAATTTTAAGTCATCTCGAGGTCACATATACTACCTTGCACAATGCCCCCACATCACTTCATTCTTGTGAATTCAACATAGTGCTCAGCATGTGGCAAATCTGAGTTTTGTTTTTTGGAACTTTGTGGAATTTGATTTTTAAAAAATTTCCATCAATGGTTGCTTGAATCTGCAGACACGGAACCCACAGATATGAAGAGCTGACAGGATCAGGTATCCTAAGATACGTAAGGAACTGAGTGGTGGAGAGGGGGACGAAGGGCTCAAGGAGGGTAAGGGGAGGAGGCAAGGAAGGCCTCCTCGAGAAGGGGACACTTGAGCTGAGCATGACTGGTGAGAGGAGTCCACCAGCTGCAGAGACCTGAGCATTACCGTGACCTGACAGTCATGGCCAGTCTCTGACTTTGTCCTCTGCTCCCTCGCAGGCTCCCCCGGCCGAGTCGACAATAATGGAGCAAGTCATCAGGGTGCTTAGAAGGCCCAAGTGGGTGGAGAATGGAGGGTCCCAGGAAGCACTGGGCTCAGGGCTAGCAGGAGGACACAGGCAGGAAGTCACCAAAATGGTCTGCATGGGTACATGTTTCTTCCGCCAGGACAGGGCACATTAATCAGGGCAAGTCATTATGGCAGCTGGAGAGCCGCTGCAGGTGTGGTCACTCCGTTAGGAGGAGGATGGGGGAGAGGATGACAATCTTGAGAAAGGAAGGCCAGCCATGTGTGTGCAGGAACTGGCATTGTGGGGAGGGCTGGGCTGGGCCTCTGAGGTGATGTGACTGTGTCCAGGAGGCCCTGGGGCATGGGGGAGGCTTGGGGGGCAGCACAGCAGCCACCACTCACCAGGTGCACACTTGCTGCTGCTTCGGGTGCTTTGCACGTTTATCCAGCTTGCTCTAACCTGACACACTGGGTGGTGTCACCCTCACTTTCTAACGAGGAAGCAGATACTCCAGAAGGAGACGCAGCATGGCCAAAGTCACCCAGCCAGGAGAGGGCAGCCACCAGGTCCAGCCCTGCCAGCTCCCTGAGAAAGGATGTATATTCCCACCACTCCCTCCTCATCTCCCCAGCCAGGCCACCCAGAGGGCATTGGTGGGCATGTGGCCTTCCTACACACATCAGACAAACCAAGATGTGCCCCAGGAAGGCCAGGCAGGGAAAGGGACAGGCATGTTCTGGGCACAAAGGAATCACTGTCAAGTTGTGGTTTCCTGAGGACACATGTTGCTTCTGTCAGCTGGAGTGAAGAGAGAGCTGCCAAGGGGTAGCTCCAACAACTACGGGATAGATCTCCCACCTGGCTGCAGACAGCGCCAAAGAGGGCTACACGGCCTGGCTGGGATGTGAGTGTTGACCTCCCCATCTGCTGCTGGTTCCCGGGGTTTCCCTGAAGTCTACACCAAGGATCTGATTGGTCCACCTCTGGGACTCGGGAAGATCTCGAGCCTTCAGCCATGCCCAGCAGGGTAGGGTTGAAAAAGCCCTCTGGGAACAGCAGAGCCATGGCCACATCCCTGTGGCATCAGATTGAGGAAGGCAGCCGGCCTTGGAAGGCTGATGCCTGCACCGAGGCATGATCTTACCAACAACTCCTGCAGGTCTACAGCCCTGACCTCCTGAGCCTCATGATCATCCTGCCGGGCAGGCTGGGAAGGGAGTATCACTTCATTGTGTATGTGAGGTGTTCCCTTGGAGGGAGCAGACCTAGGACTTGAACCTAGGTCTGCCAACTTGAAGTACAAGGCTTCACCCACCAACTAGCAACCCACCAAGTACATGGAGGCAAGGTGAGATGAGTCCCGGGAAGGCCAGGTAGGGAAAGGGCCGAGGGAATCGCTGTCAAGATGTGGTTTCTTACATATGTGAAATTCACGCACTTTAGCTTTCCAGTGCTGACTGAGAAGCTGGACAGAGATTCGTGCTTTAGAAAGCCCCTGATAGTCTTGGGAGCCCATTTTTGTATGTACGGGGCATCCACATGGCACTGACTGGTAAATGCTGTATTCTGACACCAAGGAGCTCACGACCCTGGGACACTTACCCCTTCCATGGGAGCGATGAGCAGGTCATATAGGGCACGGAGCGGGGGCTTGGCGAACGAGCTCTGCCTTCTGGGAAGTGACGAGGTCCCATCCTGGGTCGGCGACATGGTGTAACTGAACAGGCTCGTCATGCTCTGACAGCTCCTGGGGAGGAAAAGACCGAGGGCTGGATCGGGGCCACAGGGCAGGCGAAGGCTCACTCCCGTCACTCCCAGCTGGGCCCCCCATGGGAAGGCGGGTGAGGCTCCACAGCAGACCCCAGTCAGTCTCCCTCCTGGCATACCCCCCTTCCCTTCCAGGTGACTGTCACACCACAGTGAGCACTGTCAGAGACCACAGGGTGAACCAGCTGCATACGACAGCTCGCATTTCTATGGAGTTTTTCTATACAATCAAATGTCCCAAAGTGCTGTTCAGAGGATTTAATTACATCCTGTGTGGAGCTATTGTGAGCTGCAGACGTGAGAACCATGAGGAATCAGTAGCAGCCACCGAGCTGACGAAGACAGTGCCCCAATACCAATTAATTTTGTGCGAAAGACAAAGCGCATGTTGGCCCTGCCTTGGGCTCTGAGCAGCCTCTGGGCACCTGCCTGAGCCCCAGCCTGGGCTCTGCTGCAAGGCATTGGAAGGCCCCAGTCCCACGGCCTCATCGGGGGTGATGCTGGGTGCTGCTGGCCAGGTAGGACCTGCAGTGTGGGTCAGTTCAGGTGTGGCTGTGTGGTTTTGCTTTGCTTTCCAATTTCTGTTCCAGTGTTTCTAGGCACAGTTTTATTATCACAGAAGCATTTTCAACCCCAAGGATCCCAAGTTTCATACGCCCAACATAGGAGTATCTAAATGAATTCATTCATTCATTTAGAAATCATTTCCTGAGCACCACCTGTCTGCCAGGCACTGGCAAGTCTCTGGGGACCTCTAGAGGACAGAAGGCACAGGTGAGCAGAAGATATGCAGGCAGGGGAAGCAAACTGGCTTCCAATGCAGGGACGAGGTTACCACATGTGTCCTCAGATCCTGTGCTGTGACCTGGCCGGTGTGGCCTCAGCACCCACTGGTAACATTCTCTGCATGCCTACTGAGCACTCTGTGACCTCAGCCTTGATGAAGATGCTGTATGCAGTTCTCGAGTCTCTGCCACGTAACCTAGGATCCTCAAGGGCAAAAACCATGCCTAAAACAGACATCCCTCCAGGGTCCAGTAAGTACTCTGGGCCACTGGTGACAGCAACTTGACTGTGGCCTGAGAAAAAGCCAGATGGCTGCTTTCTCTCCTGGGCCTGGCCAGGAGCTGTACCATCACAAGAAGTGACCTGAAAGACTCATTGGGGCTTCCACCCCCAGAACCCCCTCCGTGACCTCTGCAACGTTTCACTTGACCTAAAGCCTAGGGTTGTGCCAAGTCCAAGCACCCCTGGGTCCAGCCTGCTGCCCGAGAGGAAGAGGGAGCAGCAGGCCTGGGAGTGCTGGCAGCCTGTTCGCATCCGCGCCTTTGTCTCACTCACTCTGGAAACGTGTAATTACAAGTGACTGGGGCCACGGCACGTCTTGGCCATCAGAGCCAGTGAAGCACAGATAACCCTGGAGTGATACTCAGAGGCTCACTTAATTCCACAGAATATACTGCAAAGAGCAATTCTCCCCTGAAGGAGCGATTACCAAATTGCTCTCTGGAGGAGATGCTCTGTAGTGACATGCAGTGTCTGTCATGGCACTGTTTGTTACCACACACACATGTTCTCGGTAGACAGGGAGCACGGCCCTAAAGAGTCTGTGATGCATCCAGATGGTGGGTGGGCGGTAGCAGGTGCACTTGGTGCCCTCTCTTGTGACCTCTTGTTTACAACCTGGATGCCGACTGCTTAGACCAAGGGCTCAAATACCCCCACTCAAGGCCCCTGAGTCTGATGGTCCCAGTTGAATGTCTGGGAGAGTGCCAGGACCCCTGACAATGCTGTGGCTCCAGGTTTTCCTGGTGGCAGACGGGGGTGCTCCACAAACCCCAAGGTGGCCTTGAACTAAGGGAGACCCCAGCTCTAGCTCTCCACCAACCTGGGGGACGAGGAGACCAGGATAGTCCCAGCTGCCCAGGGAGATGCAGGGGCTCTTTCCAGGTGCCCCAACACTTGGGGCAGGAGGGCAGAATCTAGGCTGGAGATTCCAAAGGGCTATGCTGGGGGCAGTGGTGTCTATTGAATGCCATGACGTGCCAGAGGTATTTAAAGGGGGTCTAGGGACACTAACCTGGCCCACATACATCCCTACCCACAATGTGCCACGCACTATGGGTCCACAGGGGCCAGGCCATGAGCCCCTGCTGGCTGTAGCTGAGGTGGGGGAGGGGCGCCCAGGCCCAAGTCCCTGACTCCAACGCTGGTCAGCTGAGCTGCTGGGAGGCTTTCTGGGAGAGCACTGTCTGCTCTAAGCCACGAGGGCTGGTCTAGAGTTAGCACAAGGTGGGAAGGTCACTTCAAGCAGAGGAATATAGGGAAAGGAGCAATGTTGGGAATGGGGACTGGGGTGCCTGGGACAGTAAGCGTGAGGAGACACGTGGACAGAGGGCCAGGCCACAGGCTGGAGAGGAGAGTAGCCTGGCCACAGGGTGGGAGCCCTGAGGCTATCTGTGGGACAAGCAGACCTGCCTACCTCTTTAGACAGCAGTCTTCTCCTTCTGCTACTGAGCAGGGGAGGTCATCTGCTCTGCACTCCTCCCTGAGACCCTTCGCTTGTCTCTAGGATGGGACTCTGCCGAGCAGCCATGATCAGACCATATGCCACCCTCACCCCAGGCCAGCTTCAGTCAGAAGGCCAGTCTTTGGCCAGGTCTGGCAAACACACAGTCATTCAAGGCAACTGTTTGATCTGAGGAGGATTCCTGGGAGAGCCTCTTGGGCACCTGGTAGGTTCCCAGGCAGTGCAGATTCTTCAAGAACCAGACCCTGGTAGGGGCGGGGTGCCCAAGCTCACTAGTGGGGCCTGGCCTCTGAGCTCCAGCTGAGCCTTCTTGCCTGGTATGCGACCTTGTTTTGCTTTCTCCAGGCCACCTAGCCCACCTGCTCCCCACTGACACCTGCTGACCTCGGTCCCCCAGATGCCACATTGAGAGTGGGATCTCTGCCTGCCCCTCTCAACCCCATCTCTGGAGCAACCGTTCCTGGACACCGAGGCCACCGGCCCTGTCTGGGCAGGGGCACACCAGGCCACAGGGCCTCTTGCCTGGCCAGGCAGAAAGTTTCCTGGGAACACCAGTGGGGGTAGTATCTCCAGCAATATCCTCCTCAAAACAACAACAGTGCCCAGAAGTAGTCCGTGGGTGACTATGAAGCAAGAGGTCAACAACCCTGAAACCGGACCTCGAGGTCAAGCCGCACCCACACCTTTCTCCCTGAGCAGGAGGCGGCCATCGCCAGGGCCCAGTCGGAGGCGGCTCCAGAAGCTCCTCAGGTAGCTGTGTCTCCTGGTGCTCTTGCTTCACACCGATGGCCCTGGAGCCTTGCTGTGCCTAGACTGCAGGTGGCATGTGGCTGATCCCTACTGGTGGGCTGCCCCAGGAGATGCAGGCCAGGAATACAGAATCGGGGGGAGGGGGTAGGAAACAAGGCCAGGAGTGACTGATGGTTGCTCCAGAGGTGCAGGAGTGTGGAGATCTCAGGCTGAGGCTCAGAGCCAGGATGGACCAGGACACAGATGCCCTCTGGTCACACTGGTGGGCCTGAGGTCTCCTCACCTCCACAATCACATGTGCCACACCTTGTGCAGACTTCATGAGCTGGGAAGGGTGAGAACCACTGCATGTGCTCAGTTCTGAGCACAACACGTGAAGTGGCCCACTCAGCTATTCTCCTGGGCTCTGTGAGTCTGGAGAGCTGCATGCAGACATGTTCGCAATAACTCAAGACGGCAGGACAGCCAGCTCCTATGCCCTGAGCCTGCATGTTCTACATGGCCTGAGCAGACTGCCAGGTTGCTGAGCTGTGTCACCACAAGGCTCTGGAAAAGCATGCCGCTTTCTCCTGCCCTCTTTTCCTTGCTTGTAAGAAAGGATTGGCTAAAGTTCCTGGGGGTCTTTTCTGGCTTGTTGTTTGTTCTACTGGTGAGTCATCAAACTACAACTTGTAGTTTTAAAAAACAACTCCAAGGAGGCAAGCCCTCAGTCCCTCCGTGGCGCTTCTACAGCCCTTCCTGCATCTGCCCTGTGTGGGCACAGCTCTCTACTGCCATTCCTGCTCAGGAGAGCTAGTCCCACTCCTGCATGCCCCTGTAGTGAATATGGGTCAGGGTCTTGGTCACAGCTGGATGGCGGCAGGTCCCCTGGGCTCCCAGCGCTGATGGGTGAGCACTGGGGTGTGAGGGAGATTCGCTCCCTGTTGCCATCATCCCTGCACTTTGTCACAGCAGCCTGGGGTCCCACAGCTGGTAGAAAAGCGACCACAGAGTGGAGTGGACGACCCTCGAGGACATCTCAGGTATCCTATAGCTTTCATTTCTGGGGCCTTCTGCCTGGTAGACCTCTCTCGGCCTCAGCTCTCTGGAGTTTGCAGAGAGGACAGTGCTTTTCTGGCACTAGAACGGGAGCTTTTAAAGAGGGTGGAAGCCAGGCTCGGTGGCTCAGCCTGTAATCCTGCACTTTGGGAGGCTGAGGTGAGTGGATTGCCTGAGCCCGCGGGTTTGAGACCCGCCTGGGCAACTTGGCGAGACCTCATCTCTACAATAAATTAAAAAATTAGCCGGGCGTGGTAGCGGGGCCTGTAGTTCCAGTTACTTGGAAGGCTGAGGCATAAGGATCACTGGAAGCGATCGCCGGGTTCGAGACCCACCTGGGCAACTTGGCGAGACCTCACCTGTACAACAAATCCAAAAAATTAGCCGGGCGTGGTAGCGAGCACCTGCAGTTCCAGCTACTTGGAAGGCTGAGGCGGAAGGATCACCGGGAGCAGCCACTGCACTCCAGTCTGGGTGACGGAGTGAGACTCTAACTCAAAAAAAAAAAAAAAAAAAAAGAAAGAGGGTGGAGACGTTCTGCCCCTGAGGCAGGAATGTGAGCCAGCAGGGCCGGTGCCACAGTCCAGGGACGCAGGGGAGAGTGATGGGCACTTCTCCTGCCAGCACAGCCAGGCCTGGCATGTCCTCTCACCCTCTTCGGACACAGAGTCTGGCACAAAACCAGAGCAGAAGGGGTCTGATGTCTGATCTCCACATGGCAGGCAGGGTTTCCCCTGCGCCCTCCCACCCCCAGTCAGTAAAGATGGTGCTGACAGCCCATCTTCAGCCCCTCTCAGGGTCTCCGGGCTTCACGGAGGCAGCACCCCGAGGCTCCAGCAGGTGGCGCCAGCTCATCTTCCTCGGGCCAGTACATTGGCCTGACTGACAGCTCAGCTCTCAGCAGGACCTTCCCAGCCCCCTAGTTCAGCAGCTCATTTAGCGGATGATGCTTCTTCGTCCACCCCAGGAGCCGCGTCCATTTCTTCCGTGGCACACGGTTTGTGTAGCCGGAAAGGAGAGAGAGCAGCAGTGTCCAGGCAGAGGGAGGCCAACGCTTGGTCTCCACATGCGAAAACACAGAGCTACAAGTGATAAGTGAAGGGCCACCAGGGCAGTGGAGGAGACAGTGGCCCCCAGGCAGGAGAGGACTTGTAGCTGCAGAAGGTAGTGCACTGCCAGGACTGGTCTGGGCAGCCCTGACCCCATGCCTGCTCAGGTGTGTGGCAGTGCCCAGCAGCCCATCCAAGCTGGGCTCAGAGAGGGAGCTAACAGTGACCACACAGCAGCACAAGGGTGACCGTCACCCCAGCACGTGTTCGTCTCAGGTGTCATGGGGAGGGATGGAGAGATCCGACTCTCTTCCAGCCAGATGGGCTCTCTCAGACAGCTGGGCCTGGCCTCCCTGGGGCCCACAGGCCCGGCCTTTGCAGGCAGGCTCTCACCTCACCCCCGACCTGCTCTGCTCTGTGCCCTGACCTGGCTCCAGGGCAGTGTTTGCAGCAGTCTGGGCCTGAAGAATTGGAGCTCCCACATGCAGGTCACAGTGTTGACATGAATCAGCAGACAGTAATGAGAGGAATGGGGACTCGACTCTCCCTTGCCAGACTAAGAAAGGGCCCCTACTCACACCCAAGGCAGCCGGGCTGTTGGCCTGGAGAGAGGAACCAGCATACCAGAGCTTGGTGCACTATCAAAGAATCTCAAGAGACCAGTACTCTGACCCCATGGGTTGGCTGCTACACAGTCTGACAGGGCAGGCTCTGTCGGCTTTTCTGGGGAGGGACCCTAGAAAGGGTTTCACTTGAGGAAGGCAGGGTGATAAGGCTTTACTGCTCAGGTGCTAGGAGAGATGGCGGCACCTGCTTATCCGCTCCACAAGTTCTGACTGGGTACCTCCCAGGCACCTGCCCCTGGGCGAGTTGCAGGGGAGATGGCAGTGAACAGGGAGATTTGGTCCTTTCCTTCCTGGGGTTCCCAGCCTAATGAGGTCCAAGACAGCCCAAGAGTCACTGCGCTTCCATGTGCTCGCATGTGTGCATATAGTATTAAGGCTTAGACATGGCCCACAGAGCTGAGCCCTCCTTGGTGTGTCTTCCCACTTCTTCCCTGTGTCCTACCCTTCTGCTCCCCTGGGGTTCCACTCCCTACCAGGTACATGTGTCTAGACACAGGGCCAGGAACACACACCCTAGGGCACATCCAACCATGATATCCTCAGGATGACCAGGAGGGAGGGAAGAGAAGGGAACTAACTGATGTGGGTCATCTCCTAGGGAGGACTGGAGCTGGGCTGTGATGTGAGTACACCACGGGAATCCCCTCATGCCCTGGCCCCTCCACTGTTACCACCAGATAATCAGAGATGCAGGCTACAACCCTAAGGTGGTGATGTCACAGGCAGGTCCTGTCATTCCACCTGTCTGTTCTCTGGGGACCCATGACACCAGGCCCAGAACCCACACCTGGTTTGTACCCTCTAGCCTGAATGGCAGACCCTACACAGAGCACCAGTGTCTGGGGCCATCTGTGCCCAGGACCTGCCCCTGGGCCAGAGCTGTGCAGAGGCAGGGAGGAAAAAAGGCCTTCCTGGGTGGTGGAGGCTCACTCAAGTGTGGCTACCATCTCTCAGCCCCACTGCTTCTCTGTGGTCCTCACCTTCTCAGGATGCCTTTGTCAGGCATCTCACCTTCAGGCCCTGGGGATGCTGCTGCAGCCCCTCACTCATTTGCTGGCTCACATTCACTCAGATGAGCTCCCATGAGTGTGACTCTTGCTCTCCTGGGATTGTGCTACCCGCAAAGTCACTTGGCTCCTTCTTCCCTTCTCCCTCACTTCAGCCCTGACCAGGATGTTCTAAAATCCCCTTGGGCGCTGGGCTGAGCTGCACCTGTTAAGTAAGGGTCGGGAGCTGGACTGAGACTTGAACTGGAGTGGAAAAATTAATTGGTAAATTCATTCTATTCAAGTAGCCAGAGATGCCTCAATACCATTTACAGAAAGGATCCAGAAACGATCCAGGGACTTCCCTCCATGAACACCCTCACGCGAAGGGCTGTTTCCTCTGGGAGGTGCCCCTGTCGAATGCCACATCTGCCTGCTCACCTTCACTGCCAGGGGCCTGGCTCCTTGGGAGAAGGGCCACAAGGCCGGGCAGGCCTGGGAGGAGTCTGGGCTGAGCACAGCTCCTCTCCCCTGGCTCCTGGACATGTCAGGTCCATGCAGGTACCCTGCCCAGGTGAGTAGCTATGGCTTACACCCCCACTGAGAGGGCCTGGGCCTACCCACCACAGGAGCCACAACAGCAGGCAGTACTGACCTCTGCTGCTTGGCGCTCTGCTGCAGCCATGGACTCTCTGTTGTGATGTGCTCACTACCTTCTGTCTTTGGCCAACTCTGACTAATTACCAGTTCTTTGTGAACTAGTGAGTAAGACCCCACAGGTTTGTTTGGAGTGGGTGGGGGGCACAGGCTGAGACCCACACGTTGCCTCTGCAGTCATGTCTGGAGATGGTCCCTTAGAAGAGACTGGATGCTCAAGCAAGCCTTGCACAGGTTTTCCTGCTGACCCCATTTGGAGGACAGAGGCTCGAGCCAGGCAATCATGGGGTGCAGGCTTCTCGTGTGCTCAGAATGGAGAGAAGAAAGGACAGCCTGCCCAGTCGATGTGTGTCCAACACAGCAAAGCCCTTTCCAAAGGGCTCTGTACTCTTAGGCAACGTGTGGATCTCAGCCTGTGCCCCCCACCCACTCCAAACAAACCTGTGGGGTCTTACTCACTAGTTCACAAAGAACTGGTAATTAGTCAGAGTTGGCCAAAGACAGAGTACACTGCCTCAGAAGGTAGTGAGCTCCCTGTCCCTGGAGGAGTTCAGGCAAATGACAACTGATCACTTGGCAAGGGAGTTTGGTAGGAGAGGCCTAAAGGACTAAGGCACCATCTCTGGAGTCTGACAGACCTGAATCCTAATGCCAGCTCTGTTGTTTTCTTGCTAGGAGACTCTGGGTAACTAATTTAACCTCCCCAAGCCTCAGTGTCACAATAGCACCCTTCACAGCTGTTGTAGAGAATGACTGAGCTAACACACCTTGTAAAGCATTCAGTGCAGAGCTGGGTGCTTGGTAAGTAATCAGCAGACATTCACGGCTGTCATCACCGTCTCTATCATTGTTGTTACAGTTATTTAATGTCTGTCTCAATCCTGGCTTCTTTCCTTCTTCCCTCCCTCCCTCCCATCAAGGAGCAAGTATCTGCACCACATAACAAGAGGCACTGTGCTGAGCACCTTGGGGGGACACAGAGAGACAGCAGGTGTGATAGGGCCTGGGGCAGGGACGTAGCCTGGGAGGTGAGAGAGCCTGGACCAGATAATAAGCGCCAGCAAGAGGCAGAGCTCTCTACCCAACAGGGTAGATGGGTTCGTGACATTTGTTCGTGCCAAGATGGGTTCGTGACATTTGCTATGTTTGAGATGTACCTCAGAGGAGACCCTCTTGGGCCATGTCCCCAAGCCCAAGAAAAGACCCGGAGGTATAAAACGTCAGGTGCAGGTTCCTGCACCCTGGGCTAGGATGGGGTGCAGTAAAATAGAATGGGAGGGGGGAGATATGGAGAGCGGGGATGAGATGGCCTCCACACAGGCTCCCTAATTCAACTCCCCCAGGAGCTCCTGAGAGAGTCACATCAGAACATGCTCCTGTCACTAAGTAGTGGAGAGCCCTGGGGCAGTTTGCCTTGCTGAGTGCCTGGTTACATTAAACAGTAACTCTGTGAGAACATGAGCACCCAGGGGCAGGCAGTGGGGACAGACAGAGGGATGAGAACAGGAAATGGACATGGTCCAGCCTGCAGGTCTTAGTACGAGTTGCCAGAGGACATGGGATTACCAGGAGTGGAGAAGCCAGATGGATGTGGGAAGCAGAGAAGGTCAGGCACTCAGGTGCTCGGAGCCACCGAGCTGGGGAGTGCCTCAGGCCAAGGTGCAGCGGCCCTCTTCAAACTGGCATTCCCATAGAAAGCACTCAGGCATTGTTAAACCAGAGCCTCTGGCTCAGCAGGTCTGGGCTGACCTCTAAGCTGACTGCTGGGAAAACCTGGAGTCCAGTCTGTGCTCCAGCAGCGCTTGCTCCATCCATTTATAACTTTTTAATATGATCTTGTGGCATTTGTGTATGTTTTGGTAAATGTTCTTAAATCATTTCTGGAACACGAAAGTGAACACATAAGTGTTAAAGAAAATATTATTGATAAACTAAATTGCACCTTAAAATATCCTGGCAAGCTTGCAACACAGAGGCACTGTGGGGGCTCCTTTTGTGTCTTGAATGAATCACTGCTGCCTGACGAACCTGCTGGTACAGTAGTTCTGACAAGATCGCATCATCTCACATCTGCACCGGCTGGTCCCTGTGCTTCCCAGGGAAGAGCATGGCATGGAAGCATGTGTGTGCAGGATGTGGGGGTGCGCTGACCTGGCAGGTGGGGAAGCACATACACGGGGCCTGTGCCTCAAGACAACATGGACAGGCAGGGACAGGACAGGGGTTCCTGCCAGAGGCTGGTGACTGCACCCAGCAGCAGGAGTAGCTGTTGGCAAGAAAGTCCCTCCCAGAGTAGTCACAGTGAGGTGAGCAGGGTGGGGTGACCATAATGTGCTGTGTACCCACACTTAATGTGGCACAGATGGCCTGAAGGGCCAAGTTGGAGCCAGAAGCAACAGAGCCACCAATAAAGAGCAAGGGACAGGGAAGACTGGACACCAGCCATAAAGCTGGATATGGAGCCTTGGAGGCTCAAAGCCAGGCCCACTGCTATAGCTGCTATCAGACTGGGCCATTGCTGTGTCTACTCGGTCTTTCTGGTGCCTGAGAGAGCTAGCGCCAAGAGGAAGATTGAGCCATCCAGTCAGGTATCAGGGGAAGATCTGATTTTTTGGATCTTTTGAGTGGCTAATTTGCTGCCCCCCCCAAAAACCTTTGGCACCACAGATACCTTAGACTCTGGGTGGGAGAGAAAGGAAGCATGGATACAGCAGGACCCTCTAGTCCCTACCACATGGATGGCATCCTAGCAGTGACTCTCAGTGAGCATTACCACCTCGTTCTCCAGATAAGAAAGACAGAGGCAGAAGGCCATCCACAAATAAAGGGGAGAGCCAGGTTTCAAATCACAATCTGTCTGGCCACAGCAGATTTCTCCCCAGCACCATGAGCCTCACTGCAGAAAAACGCCCAGGCCCAAAAAGACAGCGGTCAGCAGGGCACCATGTGCACAGGGCCTCACTGTCTACACTGGAACTCTGCAGCTCTGCTGCAGCACATGTTGGTATAACCTTGAGACAGGGCCCATATGTGTGTTCATGAAACCACAACCACACATCCATGCAGATGCACGTACAGCGGGAACAGATTGACAGTTGTGTGCATGGGCTCCAGCTTCCTGGCCAGGTTGACCTTGGGAGGGCCGTCCTCCCTCTCTCAGGCACCACTCTCCACACTGTCCTGTGGTTCTCTCTTCCCTGTGCCTCTAGGAAATCCTGCTCGGCCACCTCATCCTTCCCACCTCCTTCCTCTCATGAATTTGGAGGACAGGGCTGGCTCTGGGAACACTACCCTGTCCCCACTGTCAGGGTCTGACCCTCTGGTGTTGGGAACGGGGGAGAGGGCAGGGAGAAGCCTGCGGGGGTATCCCCTGCATCCCTGACACTGCAGCCAGTTCAGACTCAGCTACTTTTTAAATTTTTTGTAGAGACAAGGTCTCACTATGTTGCCTAGGCTGATCTTGAACTCCTGGCCTCAAACAATCCTTTGCCTAGGCCTCATAAAGTACTGGGGTTATAGGGGTGAGCCACTGCACCCAGCTTTGTGTTTTCTGCTAAAGTGCACAGGCAAGAAGAAAAATAGTGGTTGCAGAGACCTCACAAACAACGACTGAACAAAGCCAATCCCTGGAACGGCAAGAGAGAAATATGTAAGAGCTAAGTCTAACTTGACTTGCATTAACTACAGCAGCCTCATTGCCAAGTCAGTCCAGCAAACCACCCAGAAACAAAGGGACCAAGGAATCCATGACATCACCAAGTGGGAGAGCCCCTGGAGAGGGGAGTTGGTGTGCTCTGGCATGCAGGACCCATGCACATGGTGGCTGCCACCTTCCCTTCATGGGCACCAGTACACTGCAAAAGCCAGTCACTATGAGAGGTCTCTGGGAAAGCCATTTCTTCACTGTTTTGTTTGGTGATAGGCCAGCACATCGTTTAGCCCAGACCCTGGCCATGAAGAGGCAGAGATAGAGGCCTGGGACCCCAGAGCAGGGCTGTGATGGGCTGGCAGGGCAGCTGGAAGGCATGCTCTGAAGCCCAGCTGTGTATCTGTGCATGGCAGGTTGCCCTCCTCCTGGGCCTGTGCATGCTTAGCTGTGAGGCACGAGGCCGCACTGGGAGTGTGCAAGAGTGTGCATTATTCTAACAGGACACCTTTTCTCTGTGGCTCCCTCGGCGGCAGCTCTGCTCCCTTGTGGAGGCAGCCAGAGCCCTCTCTTCTTGGGCTTCTAGGGAAGGCAGCAGAGAACACACAGTACTGCAAATGGTCCTGGGTCTTAAGGGCTCACTATATGGAAGCAGGAAGAATGTGGGCTGTTGCCCTCATCCTGTCCACTCTTGGGAGCCTCTAAAAGGTCAGGATTAGAAGGGCCTGCAGAGAAACATTCCAACTCTTTTGCTTTCCTGAGGTGGGACCAAAGTCCTAAGCCAGTCAGACCCTGCCAGTGGAGCTGGGTGCAGTGCAGCTGGGCAGCCAGTCTCCCAGCTGGGAGCACAATGCAATGTTTATGTGGACCAGCAAATGAATCCATAGCACTGTGTTCATGGGTGCTTGGAGGACAAAAACAGTTTTCCCAAAGTGAGCGACTCCACCATCCAGAATTCACACCACCGGGGGCCCAGGGTGGATCAGCCAGGGATTCATATACATCTGGCTTGACCCTCTCCTTCCATGGTGCCCGGGGCCTGGGGACTGGCTGCTGACTGTCAGAGTATCTGCGGTTAGGTCGCCATGGACACCTGATGGTCTGCTTTGGTGGCTCTCTCGCGTGAAGGACGTGAGGTGAGACAGGGAGTAAGGTGGGTGGGGCCACAACCCAAGGCAGCAACACCCACTGCACAGGCAGGCCATCCCTCCCAAAGTTACCCACCCATGTTGTCTCCTGCAACCACATTTAACACCGTTCTTCCCACTTTACTCAAAGCAGGAGACAGCTGCCAGTTGCACCAGGAGTCGGGTAGTGTGTTCTTTGGGTATGGTGCCTTTAATTCCCATGTTACAGCAACCCTGCAGGGTAGGGAACCTATGCCCACTCCAGAGATGAGGAAGCTGAGGCTGGCAATTGTGACACTGTCTGTCCAGTGCCACACAGCTGGCAAGTGGAAAGCCAGAGACTGGAGTACTTCACACTCTAGTTTACAACCATGTGTCACATCGCCTGGCAGAGTTGAGAATCCCTTGCCTCACAGGCAAGAGGTCGGCAGAGCAAGAGTGTGAGCCCAGGCCCAATCCTGGGCCTCTTCACACCTGGTAATGTCTCAATATGAAACCAAAAGCCACAAGCAACACTTGTGAAGCTGGTAGTGAGAAGGAACTGAATGAAGCAGCTTGAAGTTGTGGACTCTTCACAACCAAACTGCCAGTTCCTTCAGCCCGGCCCTTGGCTCCCTTCCCACTCAGCTCAGCCCTGGGAAAGTAAATACACGTTTGTCACCCAGACAGCACAATAATGAGAGGAAACCAGGGCCTGGAGTTGAAACAGACAGGGCACACAATGCCTGGCACAGCAGAGCTGCTGGGCAGGGGCTTCCTCCTACCAGTGCATAGCAACTTCCCTCTTGTGATCCAGGGTCACCAGCTGCTCTTGAAAGGCAGGCCCTTGGGCTGTGGCAGGGACCTAGAGAATCCATGATGTCTTTCTGGAGAGGTCTACCAAAATGTACTCACAGGTTGTTGCCAGGCAACCAAGTGACAGCAGGACAGGTGCCTCTCAACTGCAGTGCCTGCCCTGTCTGTCTGGACCCAGTTCCAGTATCATTCCTGGTAAGCTGTAAGTGTGTTGGCCTGGCAGTTTCCCTCAAGTTGCCTGAAGTGATCCAGGCCTATCTGGTCAAGTGTGGGGGAACTGAAGGCTCAGGGAAGACGGGGAGCTGCGTCTGGAGTACATTTCCAGGCCCAGTTTCTCCCTCCAACAATGCTGGCACTTCCACCCTCTCTGGCCTCCCTAAATCTTGGGCCAGGAAGTCAACCCAGGTGCCTGGCCCTGAGGTACTTGCAGAAGCTGCCAGAGAAGTCTGTGAAGTTGCTCTGTCTAGCACCTGCCTGGTGCTCGGGAAGTCAGCTGAAGCTTTGTGAAGAAGCAGTCAACCATCCCCTAGGCCTCCCATCCCAGTCAAATGAGGACTGTCACATCAAGCCTGTCACTGTTTTCTCACTGGCGCAGGAGGTGCTGCTGGGAAGCAGAGGCCCTGACAAGCACAGGGCTGTGGAAGCATCGTGCTTGCGTCTGCGAATGCATGGCATGAGCCAGAAGCCCAATCGGCTGGAAGAGCATCTGTGGAAAGCATGTTATCTGTGTTCAGAGCACCTTGCCCCGCGCCAGGCCGGGAAGGAGCCCCACACGCACCTGTTAAAGAGGTTATTGCGGCGAACCATCCGCAGAAAGCCAGTGGGGTCCGTGACCGAGTTGAGTTTGTTGTTCATCTCTTCATATTGCTGGTCCATAATGTCTCCTGCTTCACTCTCTGTCTCACTGCTGGCACAGGCCCTGCAGAAAAAATGGCAGAAAATGTCAATCAGATAAAGGACACAATGCAGCTAAAGAAGTCAGCTCTGAGGGCCTGTGCCATTCTGTCATCCAACAAACTCCCAGTGCTGATGACTCCTGATGCTGGCATCACCTTGCACCCCGCCTTGGTGTCCCTGAGGCCCTTTTCCCAAACCTCTTTTGTCCAGTGCTCTTGAAGAGATGAACTCTGGGTGGCTGTTTATGGACTGTCACAGCCCACCCTGCTCTCGGCTGGCAACTCCCTACAGGCAGGAGCAGAGTTGGCATTAAGTCCCAATGTCTAGCATGTGCAGGACACACACTGCAGGACGTGCTACCTGTGATGGGCTGGCCAGGCACTCTTTCCAGAGCAGAGCTGAGGTGAGTGCAGCTGTGTGACAATCCTCCCAGTACAAGCTCTAGTCCAGTCCGTTCCTGAAATAGTGTGCCTGGTGCCATCCTAGGCATGGGAGACATGTGGCCTAAAAAGGCATTTTCCAGATGAGGAGACACACATGCTCAAGAGGAGCAGCAAGACCAGGCAGAGTGGCGCTGTTTGAAAGCTAAGCTAGAGAAACACTGCTGGTGTGGCCCATTTTTCAAGCTCCGCATGAAGATGTGACCATTTTTGAATTAATGAATTCCTATTTTCCCTATGACAGACTTAATAGAACATCTCACAATGGGTTTCAAGTACACAGAAATACCCAGGAGTGTCTTGCTTCACCAGCATGATTAAAATTACTCAAGACTTATTAAATGTAAAGGCATGATAAGACAGACAGCCACCCCAGGGCAAGCGTGTCTGCAGGAACGTGTGCCCTCTGCAGCTATCCTCTGCCATGTCTCACCACTGATCATGCAGCAAAGGCACATCTCGGCATCGAGCCCTTGCCTTCCTCTAGCGTCAGGATTACATTCAGACTTTGTTGAGGTGCTGAATGCTGTTTAGTTCACAGATAACCCTAAGACCACAGGATAGCTTCTTTTAAAACTTCCTGCTGACTGAGGACCAGTGTGAGAAGTGAAGCGCGCACCAAGACCCTGGAGGCACAAGAAAGATATACAAGCCTCACATGCCGGGCAAGTGGGACTCGGGAAAAGGGAAAAGGACTTCCTGCCACTGAGAGAAAAGAGGCTTGGTGAATGGGGGTATAGGTTAAGGTGAATGTAACCCACTTCAGATGGCCAGGCTAGTAACACTTTTGACAGAGAAAGGTAATAAATGTCTTCCTAGGTCGTTCTGGAGGCCAAATGAGACTCTTTGTGTAAAGTTGCTATGCAAACTTGAATGCTTTATGTGAACACCAGCGCTGGTGTGATGGGCAATTTTATGTCAAATTGACTGGGCAGCAGGGTGCCCAGGTATTTGGCTAAACATTATCCTGGGTGTGTTTGTGAGGGCATTTCTAGATGAGATTAAAATTTGAGTCAGTCGACTGAGTAAAGTAGACTGTCCTCCTCAGTGGGCCTCATCCACCAATCCATTAAAGGGCTGAAGAGATCAAAAGAGCCTCAAACCAGAACTTACACCATTGGTTTTCCTGGAAGTGAGTTCCCGCTAACTGGTGCAGATCCTGGGGCTTCTTAGCCTCTATAACCATGCAAGCCAACCCCTTATAATAAATGTCTTTCATCTTTTTATATAAACACATGAATAAATATATATACACACCCTATTTATACATATTGAGCATATACAAAGATACTCTATCATGTATATGTGTGCAACACAAAAAATAATGATGACAAGCAGTACGTGTATGTGCATACACAGAGCCCGAATGAAAAAACAGTACAGGATGTCTATATATGTGTGTGTGTATATATATTTATACGTCTACTCTTCTATTGGTCTTTTTCTCTAGAGAACCCAGACAAAAACATCAAGTAACAGTCTCAGAACCATGCTGATGGCTGGTAAGGGGCTGGCCATCAGCCTGCTCTTCTTCCCAGCCTGCAGTCTGGAACTGGCTTTTCTAAAAGCGTGGTACCTGGCATGCAGTAGGTATGCCACAAGGAATTGCTGAATGAGTGAATGACTCATGCTGGAGAGCATTTATGATGTGCAAAGTATCCCTACACATATTTAATTTTATCTCTGTGACAACCCTGTGAGGTAGCTTCTATCAACTCTGTCTTATAGCTGAGGCTTGGAGAAGCCAAGGACCCTGGCCAAGGAGCATTAGGTGGTAGAGCCGGGTCTGTGGCAGTCATCCACTGCTCACCCCTCCCCCTTTAAGCTCTAAGCTTCTCACAGACTCCCTGCTTTTCTCTGCTGGGGTTTGCCTGCGAGAGGGAGGGGCTGAATACAGAAAGCAAGAGAATCTAGGAAACCTCCAGCATCTAGACAGATCACTAGGGCATCTGTCATGCTGGACAGCTTCTATTCCTCTCCCCGCCTATGGACAGCAGCAGAACAGGCGAGAAGGCGAAGGCAGGAAAGGCTCCCTTGAGAGCTGAAGGTCCTCACAGAGCCCTGGTAAATATCATTCAACAAGTTCTTCTGTCCAGGGACACATTTATCATCTGAATGTGACTGCCTGCTTGGAGCTGAGAAATCTGCTTGTCATTCAGTGCTGTGCAAAGGGGAGAAGGAATATCTGGACCTGTATCATCTCCATTATCTTGCAGCTCCACTCTCGCTGTCAGTTGCAGAGGGAGCCCCGGAATCTCCTGCTTAATGGGGTTGTTTCCTACTTCCTGACCCTTCAAAGGACCACAGGGAAAACAAACAGGCGATGTCACAGATAAGGCAATCTCCCATTTACAAAACAAGTCTCATCTACACGGCAGAGGCACAGCACATGCTCTCCTGCACCCATTTCACTAGGTGACCTTCTAGAGGTGGCACATCACACCTAGTCTGGTCACCACAGGCCTTAATTCAATTCACGTTGCTTCAGCAATGATACTGGGTGGGACTCCTGACTAAGAATGGCTGATAGTCAATTATGCCTACTAGCCAATCCCCTTTACTCCAATCTCTAGTACAGTTAACAATTATTTGTTTATTATTGTTATTTTCAAAACAGGGTCCACTCTGTTGCTCAGGCTGGAGTGCAGTGGCACAATCATAGTTTACTGCAGTCTCCTGGGCTCAAGTGATCTTCCCACCTCAGACTCAAGGAGCTGAAATTACAGGCACAAGCCACCATTCTCAGTTCTTTCCTTTTTTTTTTTTTGTAGAGACAGTGTCTTGCTATGATGCCCAAGCTGGTCTCGAACTCCTGACCTCAAGTGATGGATCATTCTGCTTCCGCCTCCCAAAGTTAAACCTTCCTGCTGACTGAGGACCAGTGTGAGAAGTAGAGTGCACCATGGCACTGGAGGCATAAGAGAGACACACAAGCTTCTTGCATGTGGGGCAAGTGGGACTCTGGACAGGGGCAGGCCACCTTCTTTACTGCCCAGCCCAGTTCTTTATCTTAAATGGTTTCTGTTCAAATTACTGTGTGGTTTCTTATTCCTTCTTTGATACAGACTGATACTTACTACATGTTAATTAAAATAATAATAATAATAATAATAAGTAAAAGTAAAAATAAATAAAGTAAATTCTGCTATTAGCAAATGCTGGAAGGGAATCAGAAGAGTAAGATACACTTTGGTGCCATTCATTCATCCAGCCATTAGGCTGAAAAACCCTCAGAAACATTCACTGTGCAACTAGTATGTGCCAGACTCTAAGCTGGGGCTGGGATTACTTCAAATGAAGAAACCTACTGTCCTTGAGAAGCTCCAAGAAGATGCTAGATAGGCATGGTAATCTCTGCAACACAAAAAATAAATGATCACAAGTAGTATGTGTGTGTATATACACAGAGACTGAATGAACAACCAGGAAGGATGGGGGGAGCGGGGAGAGACACACACAAAGAGAAAGGAAGAGAGGAGGAGGGAATGAATATGAGAATGTGGTTGAATAAACCAACAGTGGTTGTGAAGAAAGGGCCCCTGGAGCTCATGGCTTCTGGCCTGGTTTTGGCCATAATCTGAAACAAAGAAGAAACAATAGAGGAGCACTGGCTTTGCTGGCAAAACTGGTGGTCACAGCTCAGCAGAGAGGACACCTGGAGGGAGTGAGGGCAAGTGAGCTGGGTGGCAGGGCAAGAGCAGAAGAGGAGGGCGCTCTTGACCTACCAGCAGCCCAGCACTGGCAAGCAAGGCAGGCACCTCTCCTTCTCACTCTGATCACTCTGTACTCTTGCCACCAGCTCTGGACCCTTGGCTCTGCCTATTGTACTGCCCTCTGAATCTGATGACCACTCTCTATTTCCCTTCCTCCATGGCCATTTCTACTCCTGGACCCCTGAGGATGGTGAGGACTCTTTCTTGCTCCAGGCCCCTGACTTGGCATTTGCCCACCAGCCAGAGTCCTGTCTGCGGCAGGTGGAAGGCTAAGGTGTAGATCATTGCAGTGAGGTACCATCCTGATGAGGGCTGAGAGAAGCTGGGGAGTGGAAGCAACTCAGACAAGTGGCAGCTTCGCCACTTGCCCGCCTACCCTTCCTGCATCTGTTCCAAGGACCCTGCAAGAAGTCCAGCTCCCACCTGCCCTGGGGAATATAAATCATGCCATCACCAGGGGATGGCTTCAAAATACTGTACACATGCAGTTTCCCCAGAGAGACAAAATTGGCCCATGAATCACACACCTTGGAGTCGTGCCAGCGCTCATCCTGTTCTTGGGGACAGGGCTTGGCAAGAGGCTCCAGACAGGATTTTCATTTGCAAGCGCGGTCACCTGATCTCTCCAAGTACACACTCTCTGTCATCCCCGACAGTTGGAGCTCCATACAGGCACTTTTATTTATGTCTCAGCAGCCTTTTGCTAACTCATTCTTTCTCCATCTCCTCACCCCATCCCTAGGGTTCTCATGCGCTGATAGCCAGTTACCATTTGCAATCCAAAGCTGGAAACCATGGATGAAGAACTCCATCTTTAGTTTCCTGGGCACAGGGCAGTGAGGCGGCTCCTGTACCACAGCCCACACTCATGGGGGCAGGTCCAAGGCAGTGAAATGCTCCTTTCTAAGCAAGGATGTCTTTACAGTTAGTAGAATTGAGGAGGCAAGAGTCAGTCCATTTGCTGCCACTGCGAACAATCATTTGGCGCCTCCTGATTCTTGGGTCCATGCCAAAGTCCAGTGCTAGGGATTCTCCAACCGGGAAGCAGAGAAAGATTTGAAGACAGGAAAAGACACACAGATGACAAGCACCATGGACTTTACTGGGTCCTGTGTGGCCAGTCTGCCAGCAGCTCAAAGGGCCCATTTTCCCAAAAGCTGCTTCGCAAGAGTGTCAGAAACTAAAGGCTTGAGACTCTGGAACTCAGGATTCCCGAGACCTTTGAAACTTTCCCAGGTGAATTACTCACTAGTCCCTGCCTGCTTTTTCATCATGATTATTAGTAAACCTTTAAGATGAAAAGTCTGGGGCTTACTTTTAGGAACAGCAAGGAAAGGTGAAGCAGGGGTGGGGGGCACCCTACTCCATGGGCCGTCTCACATAGGGGAACCCCAGGAACTGAGAAGCTGATGAGAGTCTTTACAGCAGGAACACAGGCTACATGCTGGGATGGGGAGAAGGGGGCAGTGTAGCAGACAGCCGTAGAGCAGCTGCCCTGATCATAGAGTCTACCTCTAGAATCTGCCTCCCTGTGCCACAGGGGGTGAGTTCTAGCACTAGGTTAATGCCTGGTGATCCTCTTCCCCATTGCTGATTGTACCAGAGGTGGCTTTCTGCCTAAGTTTGGCTGATCTGATTCCTTTCCCTAAAATCTGAGCACTGGAAATCAAGGAGAGCTGAGCTGACTTCCTGTGGCTAGTAGGCTGTGGGTGAGCACAGGAGCCACACAGGGCAGCCATTTTCCCACTCTAGGATTAGGAGCCGAGAGCATTTTACACCTCCAGCTATAAACTGGAGGTGTTGCATGAGACAGCTAAGCAGTGGTAAGGCCTAGACTGCCTCTGCAGCCCAGGGCTCTGTAGTTTCCTTCTCTGTAACACACTTGTCTTGGGATTTCATGGGCCTCCTTGCCCCCAGAACCCCATTAGAAATTCTCCTCCTCGGTGACTCAGGCTGTAACCCCAGTACCTTGGGAGGCCGAGATGAGCGGATTGCCTGAGCTCACGGGTTCGAGACCAGCCCAGGCAACTTGGCGACACTTCGTCTCTACAATAAAAGTAAAAAATTAGCCAGGTATGGTAGTGCATGTCTGTAGTTCCAGCTACTTGGAAGGCTGAGGCGGAAGGCTCGCCAGAGCCCACCAGGTCGACGCTGGGGTGGCTGTGAGTGTGTCACTGCACTCCAGCTTGGGCAACAAAGTGAGATTCCAATTTTTAAAAAAAATGAAATCCTCCTCTTTAAATTAGGGAAGCTTTTGAGAGGATTGTTGTGGGGAAGGGGAGGACTGAAAAGCATTCTGAGAGACCCGTATGGTCTTACTGCACCAAACCACAGCTGCCAAGCTGCTATGGCATCAAACTTGTGGGACACATACGAGAATGGCCTGAGCAGAATGAGTGGGTAGAAAGAGTATGAGGTGACTTGCATAATGAACATTTATATACCTAACCCTGAATTGTACCCCACATATTTAAAATTTAAAATTAAAAAAAGCATGTGAGGTGCACATGAGAGAAAGATGTGCTAGAATCACCCACAAGAGCAGGAGCAACACGAAGGCTGCTCTCCACAGGAAATTCCTCCTAGCGAGCCCAATCCTACCATATTCAAGATCTCATGACCAGAGGGAATGTAGTATAGCATGCAGACTCTGAAGTCGAATCCACTGGTTCAAGCCCATACTGGCAGTGTCCCCCGCCCCCCCAGCATTCACTGTTGATACTGCCCAGAGGGTTTTATCAGTTTCTTACCAGAAGTCTGGTCACTATCAGACATTCCCAGGTCTCTGGAAATACACTCAATGAGACTAGATTTACTTCCTTGATCCTGTATGTCACTCTAGAAATGGTTTTTCTCCATATCCTCGCAAGACTGGAACTACAGGTGCGCACTACAATGCCCGGCTAATTTTTGATTTATTGTAGAGAAGAGGTCTCACCAAGTTGCCCAGGTGGGTCTCGAATCTGCGGGCTCCAGCAATTCACCTCAGCCTCCCAATCAACATTGTTAAAATGTCCGTCCTACCAACGGCAATCTACAGATTCAACGCAATACCCATTAAGTTACCAACATCATTCTTCTCAGACCTGGAAATGAGAAAACAGAAATTCATATGGAAACATAAAAGACCACAAATAGCCAAAACAATTCTTAGCAAAAGAAACAAAGCAGGAGGTATCACACTTCCAGACTTCAGACTTTACTATAAGGCTACAGTAATCAAAACAGCCTGGTATTGGTACAAGAACAGGTACATAGACCAATGGAACAGGATAGAGATTCTGGAAGCAAAGCCTCAATTTCTCAGCCAACTCACCTTTGACAAAGCCTCCAATAACAACCACTGCAGAGAGGAGAACTCATTTAGTAAATGGTGCTGGGAAAACTGGCTGCCCACATGCAGAAGATTGAAACAGGACCTCTACATATCACCACACACAAAAATTAACTCTAAATGGATTAAAGACCTAAACGTAAAACCCCAAACTATAAGAATCTTAGAAAACGCAACAGACACTCTTATGGAAATTGGAACTGGCAACAAGTTCCTATTCAGAACCCTAAATGCCCATACATTAAGAAATAAGATAGACAAGTGGGACCTCATCAAACTAACAAGTTTCTGCAAAGCAAAAGAAACCATCAAGAGAGCAGGGAGACAGTCCACACAATGGGAAAAAATATTTGCCAACTGTATATCTGACAAAGGCCTAACATCTAGGATCTACAAGGAACTCAAATGCACCGAAAGGAAAAAAACAAACAGCCCCTCTAAAAAGAGGGCAAAAGATATGAATACACACTTCTCAAAAGAAGATATATGGGCAGCCAACAAACACATGAAAAAGTGCTCAGCCTCACTCATCATCAGAGAAATGCAAATCAAAACCCTATTGAGATACCACCTAACCCCAGTAAGAATGGCCATCATTAATAAAACAAACAAAAACAGATGCTGGCAAGAATGTGGAGAAAAAGGAATGCTTCTACACTGCTGGTGGGAATGCAAACTGCTGCAGCCTCTTTGGAAGACAGTGTGGTGGTTTCTGAAAGAACTAGACCTTCCATATGACCCAGCAATTCCCCTATTGGGAATATACCCGGAGGAACTCAAATCATTCTACCAAAAAGATACCTGCACACGTATGTTTGTTGCAGCTCTATTCACAACAGCAAAAACACGGAACCAACCATGTTGCCCATCGAAGCTGGAATGGATAAAAAAATGTTATACATATATACACAATGGAATATTATTCAGTCATAAAGAAGGACAAACATATGAACTTTGCAGCAATTTGGATGAATTTAGACTCGATCATACTCAGTGATCTATCACAGAAACAAAGAACAGAGTACCATATGTTCTCATTCATAAGCAGACCTGAACAATTATAATATTATAAGAAAGCATTTGGCAGTAGTGGGAAATTGTCAGGGGAGGGGGCTGGGATTGGCAGTTGAAGGAAACTGCTAGGGGAGGGAGGGGCATACCTCATCAACAAGGGTACCTGCATAATCAATGTTTGCATATTTAACCCTGAATTGTACCCCACATCTTTATATTAATAAAAAAGAACAAAATATTAATTAAAAAGAGAAAGAAAAAGGCTGTGGCCTTTGGGATCCAGAACAATTGTGTAATTTTAACACAAAAGCATTTTGTGTGTACCCTACTTAATCTCATAGCCTGGAATTATCTAGTCTGTAGTTAAATGTTAAAAGGAGGAACGCAGAGTTTTTCCCAGCTTTTCTTCTTTCAGTAAACAGTGATCAAACAAATATTTCATTTCTGTTCACTGAAAAGCCCATGTGCATGACTGCAGAAGGGCTGGAATTGACTGGAAGGCCCCACCACTTGGTGTCTCATTTTTGAAATCTTTGTTGAGAAGGTGTAGGCAATGGATTCTCCCTGACAACATGGCTCTCAAACCTTCTGTGCTATCAACTAGGCTTAGTCACATCATTAAAGCTCAATTCAATTCACAAGAATGCTTTGTTGTGCAGGCTGAGTATCCTTTATCTGAAGTGCCTGAGACCACAAGTGTTTTGAATTTTGATTTTTTAAACAATTTTGGAATATTTGCATTATACTTACTGGTTGAGCATTCCAAATCTGAAACCCAAAATCTGACTTGCCCCAGTGAGCACTGCCTTTGGGTGTCATGTTGGTGCTCAGAAAGGATTTTGGATTTTTGGAGCATTTTAAATTTTGCATTTTCGGATTTCGGCTGCTCAACCTGTAGTAGAAAGAACAAAATCCCTGGAGTCTGGGAGACATGGAGTTGAATTCCATTCCTTCTGGACACTACCTCTGGGTCTTAGGTAAGCAAACCTCTCTTCTTTACTGGCAAAATAGGGATAACAATAGGATTAATGAAATAGTGTAAGTGTAGCATTTACTATAGAACCTGGCACCTGGTGGGCACTCAGTGAACTCAGTAGACATTTTTCTTTTCCAAATTCTGTGAATATGTGTTTATGTTAGGATGAGATATATGTACACTCACACATATAGATATCTTCAATAAAGAAAATCATCCCAGCTACATAGGATTGTTTTGAGATCCAAATGAGAGCATTTGTGGAAGCCTTTGTAAAAGGCAGACTGTGCAAATGACAGTTATCATTGTGTTGTTGTTAAAAGTACTTAATGGAATTTTTAGCTACAATACTTAGTAATAATGTGTGCTGTCCTTGGTAAAAATGCCAAAGGCTAGGAAAAAGTAGTCTGATCATTTAATCTTCTTGACTTTCTTTTCATCCTGAAAGTAAAATACACTTCTGGCAAATACAGTTATACATTGCTTAACGATGGGGTATGTTCTGAGAAATACATTGTTAAGCAATTTTATCCTTGTGCATATGTCATAAAGTATACCTACACACACCTAGCTGGTACAGTCTATTATACAACCAGACTATGTGGTAGGGCCAATTGCTTCTGGGCTACAAAACTGTATAGCATGTGACTATACTGAATATTGCAGGCAACTGTTAACACAGTGATAAGGATTTGTGTACCTAGATATATTTAAACATAGAAAAAAGTAAAAATACAGTTATTATAATCTTATGGGCCCACCATTGTATGTGCAGCCCATTGTTGACCCAAACAATGTTATGCAGCTGGTGACTATATTTAAAATTGATTCTATATTATTCAGCCATACAAAAGAATAAAATAACATCTTTTGCAGCAACTTGGGTGGAATTGGAGACCATCATCCTAAGTTATGCAGGAACAGAAAACCAAATACCACGTGTTCTAACTTATAAGTATGAGCTAAACTAAGCATCTACAAAGCCATAGAGAATGGTATAATGAACACTGGAGACTCAGAAGGGGGAGGAGTGAGGATGATGGGTACACTTAAAGCCCAGACTTCTTTGCCACAATTCAGTGCAACCCTGAAACCAAAAACTATTCGTACCCCATAACACTAATGTAATAAAAAGAAAAAAGTAAACATGTATATAAATTAAAAATTAATCTAAAAAATAAAAAAATTAAAAGAAAAAAACAAAGTCTAAAGGTAACCAGGTGAAAAGGTAAAAGTCCCTCTCTCCTCCCACAAGGCAAGCCCACCATATGAGCACACAGCCTACAGGACAGATGTGTGTTTGTGTGCATAGGAATGGGACCTCTTTGACTGAGGTGCCAGTACAGTAAACATCAGACACTAAAGGGTCAGGTACTCTGTTTCGCCTCCTCATGTCCAGATGCACACAGGAAATGGCTTTGAGAACCTGTCTCAGGACTTCTTTCCCACCTAGGTCAAGGATCACAAAAGGGTCAGAGAGAAAGGAGTGGAGAGACTGGTAAAGAGACCTCTTTGGAGAGAGCAGCTTGCTGGACCCGGGGATGCACCTCTAGTCCACTGCATGTGAGCTCCCGTCCCAGCCTCTGTGGGAAAGATGTGAAGGGGCACCATCTTCTAGAGAGAGAGTCGGCAGGGCCAGAGACTGGCCCTTGCTGAGCAGGGTCTCACTTTTGCAGCTTACCCCTGCCCTGCCAGGAGGGTGAAGCTGGGAAGGAACAGCTTATGCTACTAGAGTTCATTAGGATGAGTTGAGAATGCAAGAGTGTTTCCCGTGGGCTGAATATGGTACGTAGGGATAGGGGAGCAGGCATGGCTTATCTTAAGTTCTGCCCAACAAGACCACCTGGAGAGGCTGGAGGAGGTTCATCACTGGATGCCAAGGGCTGAGAAGAAATATGGAGGACTAGAGGTGCATCCCCGGGTCCAGCAAGCTGCGGGGCACCTCTACTGGGCCCACAAAAAACAGCACTCTACCCATCTTCTAAACCCAAAGTTCCCAAAACCATGCAGCCAAGCAAGAATGGTCCTGTTTCCCTCTAGTCCCTCACAATGCAGTGAGTGGTGAAAGAGGTAGGCTTATCCTGACCTCTCAGCAGGATCCCATCCCAAAGCAGGCCCGGGTGAATGTAATGCTCTCTTCTCCTTGGCAAAAATGGGAAAACCCTGGCTGCTGCACACGACACATTTAGGTTAATGATAAGAGGAATTTAAGTGGCTTCATAATTTCCTTGATAACACGAGTATATCCTGGGTTCAGTTTTTCCTTGTGGTCTAGGAAATCATACAGCCCTATAGGCACGGAGGGAAGAAGGCATCCTTGTCTTTTTTTTTTTTTTTTGAGTTGGAGTCTCACTCTGTCGCCCAGACTGGAGTGCAGTGGCCGCTCTTGGCCACCGCAGCCTTGACCTGTTGGGCTCCGGCAATCCTTCTGCCTCAGCCTTCCAAGTAGCTGGAACTACAGGCACACGCTGCCACAACCGGCTCATTTTTTGATTTATTGTAGAGATGAAGTCTCGCCAAGTTGGCCAGGCGGGTCTCGAACCCGCGGGCTCAGGCAATCCACTCACCTCAGCCTCCCAAGGCGTGGGATTACAGGCAGAGCCACCGAGCCCTACCATCCTTGTCTTCTTCCTTGATTCTTTCCTGGAATCAGGCTGGTTTTCAAAATTGCAGAAAGAACTGCTCTGCTCCTTCCCACTCCCCAGAATGGGGCCCTGTACTCAGTGCCACCATCCTGAGCAATAGTACTCTCAGCAGGTGGCCATTCTTGCCCACCTGGGAGGTTTATTTCTGCTTGGATAAATCCACAAATGACCAAGCTCCCCGCCTCTCAGAAGTGAAGATGAGGAACCTGAAGTGTCAAAACCACATCGTCCAGAATGGAATGTGCTCATTCACTAGATATCCTGACAGGTGCCAGGGTCTATGCCTTGGGAGTTGCCAGCCCTGCAGGGGAGCCAAATACAGATGTATCTCAACCATAAGCCAAGGCTGAGAAGGACACAGAGCTTTGGGGCAGGAGAGGCACCTCAGAGTTAAGGAAGACCCTCAAATGTGAGACAAGTTTAGGAAAAATCAAGGATTGGAGCAAGCAAGGGTGACAGAGTAGGATATTTTTTGGGGAAAAAACAGGTAAAACAAAAAATGAGGCAAGATAAAATACATAAATATTGTTGGATTAATCTTCCAAAATCAGCCTCTCAATTAGGCCTCGACTGCACAAGTCCACATGTGTGTCCACCACCCAGGGGACAGCGCAGAGTACTGTCCAGACCTCTGTCATCTAGTGCCAATCCAGCCTTCAAATCTCATTTCCCACTTCTGCCTGAGATAGGCATGCTCCATCCAAACAAGGCACACTCCGTTCCATGAACACACCATGCAGCACGACCCTCCCTGCTTTGTTCTGTCCACACCCTTCACTTGGCCTGCCCATCTTGTGGAAATCACGCCTCTTCCTCAACAATTAGTTCAAAGGCCTTCCCCTCTAGAAAGCTTTCCCTCTGACCGAGGTGAGTTCTCTCTTCTCTGTGCACCTCCAGCAGCACCTATGAGGTGAACGACTCCCAGATCCAGCCCACAAGGAGGCATGCAGTATGCTCATCTTTGTCCCTGGTTGGGTGGACAGGCATGGAGGCAGGAGCCCTGTTTGCACATCTATGGTCCTCATAAGGCCAAGAACAAGGCCTTGACAACAGAGAGTTCAGCACTAGGAGGCTACACGAGGTCTCCTGAGGGCCTCCCTGACCTTATCACCTGCACCTGGGGAACATCCTGCAGCACTAGCATGACATTCTCAACACAGCTGTGAAATGGCCTCACTGCAAAAAATCCCTACAAGGTTAGCTTCTGTCCCTTCCCAGGAGAACTGTCAGCCACTGGAAAAACAAAACGTGCTTTTAAGTAAAGAGTGGTTTTGCAGCAATTTAAAAATGCCTTTCTTCCATTTCCTTCCTAGAATCTTGAACTTTCTTCCTGTGAGGTGACCAGAGAAAGGAGGGATTACAGAAATAAATTCTTTTCAGCAGTTTGGGCCAGGTTCCTAGAGCACTAGAGGACACTGTACCTACCCCATTGGAGGCTGCCCCAAATCCATGGCACATGACTTTCCCTTTCCCTACCCTGGTTGAGGACTGCATAAGGGCTCACATGGCCCCATTTTACCTTATCAGGGCATGTGGGTGTGTGCATGAACGCATAACATGAGGCAGTGTGCATTTGTGAGGACAGGGGTATCTACAGCATGTGGTGGCAAGGGCACAAGATGAGTGTGTGTGAGGCATGTCATGTAGGGGGTGCATATGAGCACCTTGGTGTGTGAGGGTGCGGCGGGTGTGGCACAGGACATCCGAAATAAACTATCCATTCTGATCTGCAAGTTCCAAATCCAAAGCACAACAGCTGAGACACATTATTCATGGCAGCTGAAGTCAATGAGTATCAGGGCCCTTCTTATATAGTCTCACTAATCCTCATAGCACAGCTCGAAAGTAGGCCATAGTTTGTTAAACATGCCTGAAGGCAGACTCAGAGAAGTTCAGGCACTTTTCTGAGGTCTCACAGGTTATAAGTAGCAGAACTGGGCTCAGAAGCCAGGTGGGCTTGAATACAAACCAGTGCCTTCCCATGTACCTGCCGTCCCAGCCTCAAAGGGTCCAGAAGCTACCTGGACCAGGAATGTGTTTTCTGGAGGCAATCGGGGCTGAGAAGCTCAACATTCACAGAGGCATTTCCATTACCTCAGCCCTCTTGAGCAGCACCAGCTCCTATGCTGTGCATGCTTTTAAATTCCATTTGATTCTGTGGTCTTGTGAAAAACACAAGCCATTATAACTGGAAATGGTTTTCAAAGGTCACCATGAGGTCAAGCTCTCTTGTCCACCAAGAGTCAAGAAGGTCTCTGAGCGGGTCATCTGCATATACAATGTACATGCCACATATTATTTAGGAGGATTTATACATTGAGGGATTTGAGTTGCACGAAAGTATGGCGCATGGGCATGCTTTCTACCAGCCGTTAAAGGGAAACCTGCATGAGTCAGTGTTTAAAGATTTTTGTTTCCTACAATTGCAATAATACAATTTATATTAAAAGGCCAAATGACCCCTTTAACAAGTGAAAAAGAGACAAGAGTTTAGGATAATGAGAATATTATAGCCAAGTTCACACTGTGCCTGCTTACAATGGAAGTCCTATGGTTAGACCTCCATGGAATGCTGTGAGAAGGCCCCCCTCAGAGTTGTTATAAATACAACAAAACCTCATATGTCACAATGAAAATGCATATTCTAATACAAAGTGATCCTCTTAATGAGGAAAGCTGGAGGGGGTGTGTGTGGCTTTATTTATAATCCTCTAAAGCTGGGTAAATTGTACACATTTAAAATCTCTATGCAAATAGTGTCACCAAGAGGCCATTTCATCTGGGTGAGAGACCACTTAACAGAGAAAGTCAAGGTGCGACCAAGTGCTAGGCAATGAATGGGGGGAGGGGAATTATTTTTCATAAGGGACATTGTCCCTAAAAGCTGGAAGTGACTAAAATCACTCCATATTCTCTAGATCTCTTGTAAGACCATCTAAAACTGAGGAATAAATCCGAAGGAGAATGTGACTCCCATGCTTCTAGGAGGAATCATGGAAAGTCTTTGCATCTCCCATCTCTGTGAGGTTTTCTGAGCAGTCATGTTAGTTATTGTCTAAATTGAACTGTGGGTAAAAACAGTTTACTGTTTGCCTGCAGTGTTTGTTTCCTGAGAAGCTATCCAGAAACACTGGTTTTCTGAAACAAGTCAAAGTAATATAGGATTTTCCTTTGTTAATACTGAAATCTTTTACCTCTGGGGGGCGAACCCGTTCTTCCTCTCTCTCAGCAAAGCATATTTCCTTCTCGCTCTAATTGGATTTCTAAAAGGATCTGTTTACCCTTCCCTCTTCCAGATGCTCGAGATACAGCACAGTACAAAAAGCCACTAGCTAGTATTGTTCTTGTCTTTTTCTGCCACATTAACCTGGTAGGGGGTTTAATAGCCTGAGATTTTGAAAAGCTGTTGTCAAGTCATGAAAGCCCGCAAACGCAACTTAAATGATTATTAGCTAGTGGGAAATGTCCCCTGCATTCTAATGCTTCCATTTAAATAACAATAATAAAGAAAATAATAACAATAAGAGTAAACTCCATGTCTTTGCAGTCATGATTATACCCTACCACCTATAGTCCACCCAGACTACAGCTCATTTTATACAGGGCCTAGGGGTGAGGGTATGACTTTTGGCTTGGTGGGCACTCCTGATTTTGCAGTTGGCCAGCAGGGGTCGCCCAAGTCATCTAGCAGCTAAATCCAAGCTTCCATGACATTGTGGATAATTTTTTTAAACAATCTGAGGCATAGACAAAAGAGCCAAGGGGGTTCCTTGCTCTATTAAATGCCCTGAAACACATGTATTTGCCAAACAGAAAGGTGCAGAATTAATTGGAAAAGAGATGAAATTTGTATTCCTCAGCTCCCTTGGGGGTTTTATAATTAATAAATATTTGTTAAGACTTTAATAAGTATGAAGTACCATATATGTGCTAAACAAAACAAGCTTTTGCAGGCATCAGAAGATACTTACGCTGCATTCCATTTTAGATAAAAAGACATAGAAGTTAAGAATAAGAGCAATGATAATAGTGCCATGCAGTGACCCCTTATTATGTACCATACATTTTCCTTAAATTACTGCTTTCCTCACAATGTTCCATCGAAGTAGATGTTATTATTCCCATTTCACAGATTTTCATTAAAAGCAAAAAAAAAAAAAAGAAAAGTTCTGCAAGATTCAGTCACTTGCCCCAGAAATCCCCACCAGCAAGTGCCCAAATTTAAACTGGGTTTTATATCCAACTCTTCCTAACTCCCACACTGGTGTTCTTTCTATAGATCTACTGTATAGCCAGCATAACAAAATTGATGTATTCCCTATACCAAGGATGCTAGAGGAAACACTACCACAGGAAAAAAGACCAGCCATTTTCAAGAATAATTAATGAAGTACAAATTGTGTAGGTAATACCAAAAAAAAATTGTGTTGGCTATGGGCTTCTAAAATAATGTCTTGAGTGTTTTTATTTCCTTATGTATATTCAATACTTTATAAAACATCTACAGATGTGAAAATTATAGTAAATACGTTCTGTAGTCTTAATTGCTAAATGATTACAAAGTAACTAAATAAGAGGTGGCAGGTTGCCCTGTGGCTTTATTCATCTCTTTCTGGAGAGCAGCAAAATCATAGTCTTCTCCGACACAACAGGTTTCTATGGTTACACGAGACGTAAATATATTATATGTCCTGTGCTATGTGAAAGGACCAGCCAGGCGTTGTGTGTGCAGCAGACCCCCAGAGGGAGAGCACTCATGTGGATGGCACTCCACAGCCAGCTAAATATTTGTTTCTAGGTTTACAGTGGGTAGAAGCAGGAATAAAAGCTGTTGGTGCTACAGAAACTGTCTACATAGCTCAGTAAATGTATCGGCATGTTGGCCATAAAGAAATGCACAGAACGAAATGGCTTCTGCTTTGTCAGCCCTGAAAGCCAGTTCTTGGTGAGCTGTGTGAGGCAGAGACTTTCCCCATCATCCTTTCTGGATGCAGGACAGCCTGTCTACTTCCACTGGGTGTCTGTACAGAACCTACATGTTATCCAAATTATTCTGTTGGTGGTCTACTTTTTTTTTTTTTTTTTTTTTTGCCTTTAAGAAGCATAATCAGATAGTTGGCTGCTGAGAAACTAAATAAGAAAAGTAGTTTCCATCCAAGATAGGATAAGGTTGGAGACCTCTGAACCCAGGATTTACTATCTGCACCATAAGAAGTGACAAATTGCAATAATCTGCATCATTAAGACTCAAGATGGAATACTGGAAAATCCATACTCAAAGAGCAAGGGTAATAACAGCTTAGGATTCCCCAGAGTTATTTTACTGCATAAACTGTGAAACAATGTTAAATGAAGAAATGCTACTGCCCATTCAACAGAATCTCTAAAACCCTGAATCCTCTCCCTGCTTAACTTTAGACTATATCATAGATCACCTGCCCTTGACAACTGCATGTATTCCATGGGCACTGGAATTCAGGAAAGTAGTTACTGAGACAGCTACATTCCTCTTTCCTTTTTCATGAATAGAAAAAAGAAAAAGAAAGACAGGTCAAAAATTCCTAGGAAAGAAAGAAGCAAGCTCTCTGGAAAGACAGCTTTTACCTGGAAGAAGTGCTCGCTGGTATCCTTTAGAGCAAAAAGTAATGACTGCTGCTGAACATTTTTGCTTTTAAGGTTTTAAAGAACATAGTAAACATTCTTCTTTTAAATATAAATGCATCCTGATGTTTGTTAGCCAAAGGAAACAAACAAATCTCCGATACATTTACCAAGTTAAAGGGGTGATCTGGGTTAGGAAAATGGCACAGGAATCTGTTGTGGAAGAAAGGGCACATGGTGCTGGGTATCTGGCCCTCCCTGGAGAGAAAGGGAGGAGCCTGGTTTCCTGCAACTGTCTTTCAGGATCCAGAAATGTGGTGATGGCAAGAATGGAGAGGGAACGATGAGCTGGACCAAAGGGAAGGCTGTGGTGATCCCAGGATGGTCCCGCGTGCAGTAGATTGCTTGCCGAAATGAGGCTGCCTAATGAGTAGCTTGGATTGATTTGAAGACATGGAAATAGCAGGCTGAGGCAGTGCCAGCAGTCCCTCCCGGGGTTTGGGCCATCTCAGCTGGCTGCTATGTGTGCCAAACACAATGCAAAACCAACATTTCCAGGCTGAAATGTAGGGTTCCAAATGTGTCATTTGGATTTCATTTTAAACTCAGGGTTTGAGCCATGTCTTCAGCCTAGAGAAAAGGATAAGGAGGTCAGGACCAAATCAAGGACCAAATAGGGGTGTTGCAAAGAAGAGAGGGAATGGTGATGGCTTCCAATTTACTCACCCGCCATCTTGTCCCCTTTATGTAAAGTGATCATCCTGATGTACAGCCAACACCCCTCTGTGGGCACCCCTCAGCACATATCTGCTGCCATCTCCAATCCCGGGCTCATGTCACTCTACACCCTTGGAATGTTCCACCCTCTCTTTAGACAACCCACATCTCTCCCCATCAATAAACTCTGCTTAATATGTACCTCCCTTACGAATGCAATCTCTCTGACTAATCTCAGTTGGCTTTGAACATACTTTGATCTAATTTTTAGCATTCAAGGGTTTGATTATATAAAATCTAAGATCATTTTCAACTTTAAAATGTTATCCATAGTTTAACAGAAGAAAGGGCACCCACAGTAAAAAGAGGGCCCCTGTCCTTGAGTCCAGTGTGTTTCTGGAACCACACACACAGCAGATCTGGATTGGGCTCACACCATTCCATCTGTTTGGATACGTTCAACAAGTCTGGCAGTATATTTGGAGTGGGGAAAAGCAATGATAAGTCAATGTGTTTATTCAACAGTGCTGAGTGCGAAAGAGCAGTGAAAAACAGGTAATGTCTATTTCTTCATTCATTCCTCAAATATTTGCTGAAGTCATTCTATGTGGAGAAAAAAATACAGACACAGTCTCTGCTCTCCTGGAGCTGACAGTTGAGAACAACACTGGGTAACAACTGGGCAGAGGGATACTCAAAGCTACACTCAGAGCCCTAAAGAATCTATGGAATGGTTAGTGGAAAACAAGACGAATATGCACAAAACAGTATGTCTAAAGGAGCCTTACGCATGTGCGAGACAAACTGGATGGAATGGTATGGGCTACCAGTACAAATGGTCTTTGCAAAACAGGAAAAAGAGATACCATTTCCTGGAATTACAGAAGGCAAGCCCCTTGAAGACACCTAAGATTGTAGACAAATAGAAAAAGAATTGATCTTTGCTTAATGTCTACCATAAATTAAGGGCTGTTATAGGAATTCCTGGACATTGTTAAGTTTTAAGACTCACAATAACTCAATGATATGAAAATCTTAATCCCCATTTTACAGATGAGAAAAGTGAGTCTAAAAAATGCTAAACAACTTGCCCCAAAGACACAGCTAGTAACTTGTGGCACCAAGATGTGCCTCTAAGTTTAATGCTTTTCCAAACACCCACCCTCAGCCCTCCCTCTCTCCCACAACCATCATTAGTCCACATAAGGCCTATCTACCCAATATCTGCCATTCATCTGTCATCCCTAGGCCTCACACCCCTTTTCCCTACTGGCAACCATTCTAATGTGTTTGTTGTATATCAGTTTGCCTGAATTTCTCTCCCCAAATCTGTATATAGGTATTTTAATCATGTATATAATATCATCTTATACAGCTTATTCTTTCTTATTTTTTCATTATACCCTATATTTTTAAGATCAATCTCACCATGCTGCTTTGTGTATTTTCCCAAAATTGTACTACGAAAAGTTCAGCACATAGAAAATTTTAAAGAATTTTATAGTGAATACCTATAATACCTATTGCCTTGATACTATCATTAACATTTTAATAAACTGTTTTATTGCATACCTATCTCACGAGTTTTCCCTCTGTCCGGACATTCATCAATTCATTTTGTACTTGGATGCAATTCAAAGTAAATTACAGACTTCAATTAAAGTTCCCCTAAATGCTTCAGAAGGCATATTATTAGCTAGAGTATAATGTTTGTTTATGGTTTTTTAATGTAAAATATATATACAATGAAAAAGAAAAATAACTACATAAAATGGGCTGCATAAATCTCAATGTTCATTGAGTGAGTTTTGACAAAGGCATGTATTTGTGTTCATACATGGTATCAAGATTTAGGACATTACTTTTACTCCAGAAAGTTCCTTCATGATCCTTCCCAGTCAATTTTGCCCCCACCCTGGAGGCAACCATTCTGGTTCTGATTTTTTCCATCAGAAATTAATTCTGTTCTAGGACTTCCTATAAATAGAATTATACAGTATATACTCTTCTGTGTAAGGTTCCTTTCAGTTAGCAAATTATTTCTGCCATTCATTCATGTCGCTGATGGTATTTATAGTTTGTTACTTTTTATTGCTGAGTACCATCCCATTGTATGACTATAGCAGTTCGTTTAATCATTCTCCTGCTGATAGACATCTGAGCTGCTTGCTAATTTGGAGGTATTATGGATAAAGCTGCTAAGAACATTCATGTAGAATTCTTTTTGTGTACATATATTTTTATTTCTCTTGGGTAAAAATATCTCAGAGTGAAATAGAGTAGGAATATATTCAGTTTTATAAACACTGTAGAACTTTTTTTTCAGAACTATTTTTTTTTTTTCTTGAGTCGGAGTCTCACTTTGCCACCAAGGCTGGAGTGCCACTAGTGGCACACTCACGGTCACCACAGCCTCGACTTGCTGGACTCAGGCGATCCTTCCGCTTCAGCCTTCCAAAAAGCTGGAACCACATGCATGTGCCATCACGCCCAGCTAAGTTTTTCATGTATTGTACAGAAGAGGTCTCCCCAAGTTGCCCAGGTTGGTCTTGAACCCCTGGGCTAAGTCAATCCTCTCAACTCTGCCACCCAGAGTGTTGGGATTGCAGGCATGAGTCACCACGCCTGGCTCCAGCATCACTTGTTTTTCCTTTCCACACTATACTGTTTTGGTATTTCTGAAAAAAATCAAATGACCATTTGAGCCTATTTCTGGGCTCTCTATTGTGCTCCAATGATCTACTTATCAACCTTATATGCTACATTGTCTTGATTACTATAGCCTTATAGTAAGACTTGGAGTCAAGGAGTATAAGTTCTTCAACTCTGTTTTTCTTTTTCAGGATTGTTTTGGATATTCTAGGTCAAGGGTCGGCTTTTTTTTTTTTTTTAAGGCTTTTGGACAATATGGTGTCTGTCATAACTACTCAACACTGCTGTTGTAATGTAAAAGGAGTCATAAACAATATGCAAACAAATGGCTATGACTGTATACCAATAAAAGCTTATTTGGAAAACAGTAACCAGTTCTCAGCCTATAGTTTGTGAAGCTCTGTTCTAGGTTCTCTGCATTTATATATATATATATATATATATTTTTTTTTTTTTTTTAATCATTTTAGGGATTATGATTGATATAGTTGTGAATCTATAACTTGATTTGGAGAGAGTTGACCTCTTAACAATATTATGTCCTCCAGTATGTTAATATGGTCAGGATATTGACTGATTTTTTTAATGTTAAATCAGCCTTACATCCTGGGATAAACATATATAGTCATGCTATATTTGATTTCCTAAATATTTTTGCACAAATATTTTGTTTATGAGGGATCTGATCTGTAGTTTTCTTTTTTCTTATATCATTATTAGGTTTTGGTATTAGGATTATTTTGGCCTTGATACAAGTGGGAAAGTGGTTTCTTCTATTTTCTAAAAGAGTTTAAACAAAATTGTGAGGTTTTCTTTTTAAATATTTGATAGAATTCATTAGTGAAACCATCCAGGCTTTGAATCTGTTGTAGTTCAAAGGATTTTGATAATGAATGTAATTTCTTTAACAGATGTAGGGCTATTCATATTTTGTTGAATCTAGTATTTGTTTTGGTAAAATGAATTTTTCAAGGAAATTTTCTATTTCATCTTAGTTGTGAAATTTATTGATATAAAGTTGTTCATAATATTCTCTTATCCTTGTAAGGTTCATAAGATCTATAGCAATTAGGCTTTTTTCAGTTCTTAAACTCATAATTCATGTTCTATCTCTTCTTATCTGGTCTCACTGGGGGTTTAGCTTATCAATTGTTTGCTCTTTTCAAACAAGCAATTTTAGCTTTGTTAATTTTTCAGTATAGCTTCTCTGTTTTCTCTTTATTGATTTCTGTTATCTTTATCATTTTATTCTTTCTACTTAACTTTGAGTTTACTTTGCTCTTCTTTTTCTGGTTTCTTTAGGTATAATCTTAGGTCACTGATTTTACACTTTTCTCTTTTTCTAATATAAACATTTAAAACTGTTAATTCCTTTTATGTATGCTTTAGCTACATATTTTGCTATATCAATTTTTTCTTGAGTCAGGGGTCTCACTCTGTCATCCAGGCTGGGATGCAGTGACACCATCATGGTTCATTGCAAGCTTGATCTCCTGGTCTTAGATGATCCTTCTGCCTCAGCCTTCTGAGTAGTTGGGACTACAGAGGTATGCCACCACGTCTGGCTAATTTTTTTTTTGTAGAGAGGAGGTCTCGCTATGTTGCCCAGACTGGTCTTGAACTCCTGGGTTCAAGCAATTCTCTTGCTTCAGTCTCCTAAAGTGCTGGGATTATAGGTATGAACCACTGTGCCTAACCTCAATTGTCATTATCATTTATTAGAAATATTTCTAAATTTCCCTTTTGTTTTCTTCTTTGACTTATGGATTTTTAGTAATGTTTTTTAATTTCAAAACATCTGAGGTCAGAACATATACTCCATAGTATTTCAATCATTTTAAATTTATTAAAATTTGTCTTATGGTCCATTTGTTTATTGTACCATGGGCACTTGAAGAGAATATGTATTCCTCAGTTTGAGGATGCAATGTTCTAGAAATAAATATAAATAGGTCAAGGCGGATGGTGTTGTTTTTATACCATTTATGTTTTACTGGTTTGTATTTTTTCCTAATTATTCTATCAATTTCTGATTGTAGCTATTAGTAATTTATTTACCAATAAAGAGTGGTATTAAAGTCACCACATACAATTGCAGAAATATCTATTTCTCCCTTTAGTTTTATCAAATTTTGCTTTATGTAATTTGCAGCACTGTCACTAGGCAAATCTATGTTTATGGTTTTTATGTGTTTTGGGTGAATTGATCCTTTTAGCTTTTAAAAATATTGCTTTTTATTTTTGGTAACACTCCTTGTCCTGAGGTCTAGTTCATCTGACTGAAGGCACTCCATCCACCTTTATAATCTCTTCCACCCATTTACTTTTACTCTATTTATAAATATCAGATACTTTGGTTCAGCTTTTTAAAACATCTATTTGACAATGCTTATCCTTTAACTGGAGTATTTAGTTCCTTAATGTCTAATGAAAGTATTCATATGGTCAAATTTAAATCTACCTTATTATTTTGTTTGTGCTCTGTGAATTTGTGATTTTATTCTTCCTCCTTTCCTACCTCCTTCTGGATTATGTAACTATTTTCAACAATTCCATTTTAATTTACATTGGCTATATGTCATTGTGGTTTTTTAAAGTGGTTGGCCTACGGTTTACAACATACATCCTTAATTTTCAAAGTAACAAGTAAAAAGGTAGAAACCTCACAGACAATTGGTCCATTTTCATTTTACTGCCGCTTCCAACCTTCATTGTATAGTTGTGATATATACTGCAGCTAGATTTGTTATAAACACCACAGGAATATTCAATTTTTTTGTTTTATATAATCTTATATACTTCACAAAATTAAGGAAAAATTGTTTTTACCCCTTTGTTCTCAATTTCCGATGTTCTTTTGTTTATTTATTTATTTTTTAGAGTTGGAGTCTCACTCTGTCACCCAGACTGGAGCGCAGTGGCACACTCCTGGCCACCACACCCTTGACCTGCTAGGCTCTGGTGATCCTTCTGCCTCAGCCTTCCAAGTAGCTGAAACTACAAGTGTGCGCTACCACACCCAGCTAATTTTTTATGTATTGTAGAGATAAGGTCTCACCAAGTTGCCCGGGTGGGTCTCGAACCGGTGGGCTCAGGCAATCCACTCGCCTCAGCCTCCCAAAGTGCTGGGATTACAGGCTGAGCCACCGAGCCTGGCCCTGATGTTCTTTATTCCATCCTTAAGACCCAAGTTTCTACCTAGTCTTTCCCATCAGTCTAAAAAACTTTTAACATTTCTAGGGCAGGTCTTCTGATGATCAATAACCTCTGCTTTCTTTTATCTAAAAGAATCTTTATTTTGCCTTTTCATTCTTGTAAGAATCATTTGCTATTTGCAGACTCCTGAGTCAATGGTTTTTTCTTTCAACTTTTTTTCTTTTTTTTTTTGAGTCCAGAGTCTCTGTTGCTCAGGCTGGAGTGCAGTGGCATGAGCACAGCTCACCATAGCCTTGGATGGGCTCAGGTGATCCTTCTACATCAGCTTCCTGAGAAGCTGGGACTATAGGCATGTACCGCCACACCTGGTTAATTTTTTAATTTTTTGTAGGAATGAGCAGTGTTGACTAGGGTGGTCCTGAACTCCTAGCTCAAGCTCAAGTAATCCTCTTGCCTCAGCCTCTCAAAATGCTGGGATTGCAGGTGTGAGTCACCATGCTCGGCCTCTTACAATACTTTGAAGGTATCATTCCACTGTCTTATGGTTCTCCATCCTTTCTGATGAGAAATCTACAGTCTTTTGAATCGTCACTCCTTTCCACATATTATATTGATTATTATATTATTATATATCTTTAGCTGTTTTAAGGATCTGCTGTATATCTTGTTTATAAAAGTATGGCTCTGATGTGCCAAGGCATTTTTTTCTTATTTATTCTTCTTGGGGTTCTCTGAGATTCATGCATTTTTAAATGTTGTATTTGACCAAATTTGGGACTACTTTGGCCATTATGTCTTCAAATAGTTTTTCTGCCTCATCCATTCTCTTCTTTTTTCTTTGACTCTAATTACATGATATTAGATCTTTTCATATTGTCCCACAGACTTGTGAAGTTCTATCTTTTTTTTTTTTGCGTGGGGGTCTCCCTCTGTCACTCAGGTTGAAGTGCAGAGGCATGATCACAGCTCACAGCAGCCTCGACCTTCTAGGCTCAGGTGATCCTTCCATCTCAGCCTTCTGAGTAGCTGGGACTGTGCGCCACCATGCCCAACTAATTTTTAAAAATGTTTTGTAGAAATGGGGTTTCACTATGTTGTCCAGGCTGGTCTTGATCTCCTGGCCTCAGGTGATCTTCCCACTTTGGCCTCTGAAGTAGCTGGTATAACAAGTATGAGCCACTGCACTCAGCCTAAAGAGTACTGATTTTGTTTTTTTTTTCAAAGCAGGTATTAATTTGATTGGATTAAAAGGAAAATCCTATTTCTTGAGTGACAACTCCATAATCAGTTTAGTTCTTTAACTAGAATCTGTCCCATGCATTTGTGGCTCGGGGTTAGCCAGAGATTTGGGCAGAGTTTATTTTTTTTATTATTTTTTTAATTATTTTTTAAATTATTTTTTAAATTATTTTTTTAATAAAAAAATAAAAAATTTATCCTTTTTTTAATTTTAAAGAGGTGGGGTACAATTCATGGTTAGGTATACAAATGTTCATTATGCAGGTACCCTTGTTAATGAGGTGTGCACCCACTTCCCCAGACAGATTCTCACTACTGCCAATCTTGCTTTCTTGTCCCCCTCCTGGTAGTTTCCCACTACTGTCAATCATTCTCCTATAGTATTCTGATAATTGTTCAAGGTCCGCTTATGAGTGAGAACATGTGATACTCAGTTCTTTGTTTCTGTGAAAGATCACTCAGTATTATAGACTCAAGCCCATCCAGCTTGCTGTGAAGTTCATGATCTTTTTTTTTATGGCTGCATACTATTCCATCATGTATATGTACCACATTTTTAAAATTCATTCCTCTTTTGATGGGCAGCATGGTTGGTTCCATATTCTTGCTTCTGTGAACAATGCTGTGATAAACATGTGTGCTGGTATCTTTTTTTACAGAGTAATTTGAGTTCTTCCAGGTATATTCCCAGTAGAGGGATTGCAGGGTCATATGGAAGGTCGATTTTTAGATCTTTTAGGAATCACCACGCTGTTTTCCACAGAGGTTGTACTAGTTTACAATCGCACCAACAGTATAGAAGTGCTCCCTTTACACTGCATCCTTTCCAGCATCTGTTGTTTTTTGAGTTTTTGATGATAGCCATCCTGACTGGAGTTAGGTGGTATCTCAGTGTCATTTTAATTTGCATTTCTTTGATGACTAGTGAGGCTGAGCATTTTTTTTCATGTATCTGTTGGCTGCTCGTATGTCTTCTTTTGAGAACTGTCTAATCATATTTTTTGCCCACTTTGTAATGGGGCTGTTTCTTTTTTTTCTTTTCAGCATGTTTGAGTTCCTTGTAGATCCTAGATGTTAGGCCTTTGCCAGACATGCAGTTGGCAAATATTTCTTCCCAGTCTGTAGGCTGTCTCTTCGCTCTCTTGATGGTTTCTTTGGCTTTGCAGAAGCCTGTCAGTTTGATGAGGTCCCACTTGTCTATCTTATCTCTTATGGGCGCTAGGGGTTTTGATCAGGAATTAATGCCAGTTCCAATTTCCATAAGGTTTTCTCCTGCATTTTCTAAGGTTCTTATAGTTTGATGTTTTATGTTTAGGTCTTTGATCCATTTAGAGCTTGTTTTTGTGTATAGTGATAGGTAGGGATCTTGTTTTAATCTTCTTGCATGTGGTCAACCAGTTTTACCAGTACCATTTACTGAATAGGTTCTCCTCTCCCCAGTCAGTGGTTGAGGCTTTGTAAAAGATGAGTTGGTTGAGAAATTGAAGTTTTGCTTCAGCAATCTCTATCCTGTTCCATTGGTCTATATGCCTATTCTTGTGCCAATACCAGGCTGTTTTTATTATTGTAGTTTTATAGTAGAGTTTAAAGTCTGGGAGTGTAATACCTCCTGCTTTGTTTTTTTTGCTGAGGACTGTTTTGGCGATTCGTGGTCATTTATGTTTTCATATGAATTCCTGTATTGTTGTTTCTAGGTCTGAGAGAATGCTGCTGGCAATTTAATGGGCATTGTGTTAAATATGTAGATTGCCTTGGGTAGGATGGACATCTTAACAATGTTGATTCTTCCATTCCATGAGCATGGAATATTTCTCCATTTGTTTGTGTCATCTTTGATTTCTTTGAGCAGTGTTTTGTAGTTTTCATTGGAAAGGTCTTTCACATCTCTGGTTAGGAAGATGCCAAGGTATTTGATTTTTTTTCCTGGCTATTGTGAATGGGATTGTTGGGCAGAGTTTCTATACAAAATTTGGGTTTTCCAGTCTCTAGGTCTTTCCATTTCAGGATATACACGTCCCCCTCATTTTCCAGAGGCTGTGGTTGCCCTGAATGCTGTCATTTTGTTCTTCAGAACAGAATACTGTAGTTTTCCCTTTAGAGTTTTAAATGTATACTGACCATGTTCTGACCTTCAACTAAAAGCCATAAAAATGGTAACGCACTCTGCCATTGCTTCTTCAATGTTTTGACATGACTCTAGAATATGCTTTTGTTCACACTCTAGTACCTTCAGGTAGTTGGCATTTTTTCCCCCAGAGTTTTTAGTTGTAATTTGCAGGAAAATTACCTTGGAAGAATTTCACCACACTCAAAGTGGAGCCAGTGTGATATCCATCACTGCGTAATATGCTACAATGTGTCTCTGCCACATTTTACCCATCTACCTCTGCCAGTGATGATGCACAACTCAGGCTGACCTCAGCTTCCACCCACTAATGACATAGTCCAAGGCCTTTCCTGCCATGTATCTCTGTGGTGGAAAGGCACCTGATATGCAAAGAGATGGAGAGAAGGGGAGCTTTGCTGTGGGGAGGCAGAGTTAAGGTTGAAGTGGGACGCAGGAAAAAGTGAGTCAATGCAGGTTTAATCAGGGAAGTAACAGGAGAGTTGTGTTTTAGGAGGTTCTCATACCTGCACAGTGTCTGTTGAACTGGACTACAATGAGACTGGGTCCCAGGAATCTTGTTTAGTATCCTTTTCTTTAGCCCATATTTGATGGGATTTGAAACAGGATAAGCATGTTTGGCAGGGCAGAGGATGGATGTGAAAGAGCTGATACGTGCCTATTAATTTTCTGGTGGATGAGGAAGGAATGCAGGATTGATGGTCATTTTAAATGTAGTTTGCAAGGCTGCTCCTAAGGAAATGGGATGAAGGAGTGGAAGGAATGTGCTAGAACTCCTTGTCTGTGGGTTTGTTGTCTCAGCAGGCTGCTGGTGTCACTGACACACAAATCAGAGGTTCAAGGATGACTTCAGGTTTGGATGAAGTCTCTAAATAACCTCCTGGGCCTCCCTAACTTCAAACCTCTCTGATTCTATGTTTCCGAGCGTGGTTTTATGACCATGTTATATATGTTCTGATGCTTATTTGTGTTACTTCTGTGCCTTCAACTTGATGGCAACATCCTGAAAGCAGGAACTAAAATGTTACTTCTTTAAATAATATCCTATGGTATTTTTAACACTGGAGTCTTATAATCTTTTAAAAACTGCTAATAAGCCGGGCTCGGCGGCTCAGCCTGTAATCCCGCGCCTTTGGGAGGCCGAGGTAAGTGAATTGCCTGAGCCCGCGGGTTCAAGACCCGCCTGGGCAACTTGGTGAGACCTCATCTCTACAATAAATCAAAAAAATTAGCCGGGCGTGGTAGCGTGCGCCTGTTGCTCCAGCTACTTGGAAGGCTGAGGCTGAAGGATTGCTGGAGCCCAGCAGGTCGAGGCGCAGTGGCCAGGAGCAGCCACTGCACTCCAGTCTGGGCAACAGAGTGAGACTCCAACTCAAAAAAAAAACTGCTAATAATCAAGACATGTGTATTTGCTAGATCTTTATATACACATCTTTTGTTATGGGAATAATAACCATTTCTTCTGGTATCACCTAATCTGGGACCAAGCAGCACTGCTTAGCAGAAACAGGCACAGATCTGGATTTGAATTCCAGATCCTCCACTTTCAAGGTGTGTAAGAATGGCAACGTACTTCATCTCTCGGTGCCTCAGTTTCCTCAACCATAAAATGGGCGAGTACCACCTACCTCACAAGGTTGTTGTGACATTAAATAGTACGCGTAACATATGTGGCACAGAGAAGGACTCAGAGATTACTTATAATGAGATATTTTTCTTGGTGTGGGTCTTCTTTAATAACCTTTACAGTATTGCTTCTTCCAATATTTTATTGAAGGTGAGAGGCAAAAATACTTCTACAATCAAAACAGAGTCCATTTACAACTCAGCATATACAGTAATGGAGAATCCCCCTACAATCAGGTCTGCTACATTGGACAGAAGTATGAGTACAAGGGGAGTCATTAGAGCACCCTGAGTCTAATTCTGCCACGAATGAGCTGTAAGACACAATGAAACTGAAATCACGTCAGTTTTATGAACTATAAAATGGGGATAATAATAACTACTCTCAGCTCACGCCTGTAATCCCAGCCCTTTGGGAGGATCACTTTGAGCCCAGGAGTTGAGACCAGCCTGGTCAACATAGCGAGACCTAATCTCTACAAAAAATAAAAAGGTTAGCCAGGTGTAGTGGCATGTGCCTGTAGTCCCAGTTACTTGAGAGGCTGATGCAGGAGGATAGCTTGAGCCCATGAGTCAGGTAGTGGTGAGTCATGATCATGCCTCTATACTCCAGCCTAGGTGACAGAGTGAGATCCTGACTTAAAATAATTAATAATAATAATGAGTGCTCTTGTCTATTTTCTAGGTTATAATAAGGATACAATGAGGCATGGTATAACAATATTTTACTACTATAAAATGTCATGCATAATAATATTTTATTATTAAATAGGCCAAATTACACCCCGCCCCAAATATCATCATATTGTCAACATCAGCGCTATGTTCAGAACTAAGGTGGCAAAGCATTTACCATATTTATTGTCAAACACTCTTGCTGCCGTCAAGAAGCAATGAGACAGACATATTAGGAGTAAACGAGGTTTGGTGTGGTGGCTCACATTTATAATCCCAGCACTTTGAGAAGCTGAGGTGGGAGGATTATTTGACATCAGGAATTCGAGACCATCTTGGGCATTATAGTGAGACCTCATCTCTACAAAAAATTAAAAAATTAGCTGGGTGTGGTGACATGTGCTTGTAGTCCTAGCTACTCAGGTGGCTGAGGGGGAAGGATTGTGAACCCAGGAGTTAGAGGCTGCAGTGAGCTGCACTCCAGTATGAGCAACAGAGTGAGACCCCGACTCAAACAAAAAAAACAAATAAAAAGTAAATGAGACTACCTCTGGAAAGGTACCCAGGAAACTAATATTGGCAATACCAGGGAAAAAAATTAGGTGGTGAGCACAAGAGATAGGAGGGAGACTGTTCACCATTTTTCTTCTTCAATCTTTGAATTTTGTACCATGTACAAGTGTCAGCTGTTCAAAAACTAAAGTAACATAAGTAGAGAATGAATACATGCATATAAGAGAGATATAAGCACACCAATGCATCATTTTGATACATTCCACACAGAAATGCATGGCTTTCCCTACAGTGTCCAGAAACCAATGTCGCCTCTGGCATTTTAGCCAGATCAAGCCCCTTGCATAGTGGCTTGACGCAGCTGCTAAACCTCATCAGGTCAGCCAGGACAGACTCTTGCCATGCTAGAGTATTTCCTTTCAGTGATTATGGACACACATTCTCTTCCCAAAGTGGTATATGCAAGGATAATTATACTTCCCACCAACATGAGATTCTTCCAAAGAAGGAAGTGAAAATCCATGGATGTCCGAGAAAGTACTGGTTACTCCACCACAGTTCACAGTCTACATACTTAGCCCTCAATTCTTCTTTCTCCACTGACTTAGGTATGCTTCGAGGTCACTGATAATCTTTAACCTAAGCGAGCTGACATTCTTTCCAGACTGCTCTGCCTTAATAATGTTATTATTCTTCATAAAATGGTCGGGCCAACAAGAGTCAAATATGCTGTGCTTATTTTTCATTTAAGAAAATGCCCTATAAGGCCAAAATAATTTAAGAAAACATGTTTTCTATGGTTAATCTGAGGGCCAGCAGCTCCTTTGTGACCTCTGCTGCAGCAGCACTTAAGACACTGAAGTGTCTCAGCCTTGGCTGCCCTTCAGAAAAAAAGGATACTTTGTTTTCCTCTTTGCATATTTTTAATGACACCATGACAAAAATTTTCAACTTTAATTCTCAAAGTAAACGGGGTAAAAAGGAGTATACCATTCCACATTGTAGGCTTCCACTGTTATGCCCTGACCATGTCAGGTAGGTTTAGAAAAGGGATTTTGGTTTAGACTGTGCATAGATAAAACCTTGTCTCCCTGAACATTTATTCCAGATAGGTAATTTTCTGCTAACACAATCAAAGGCATTACTAGGAAGTGTACATATTTCATACTTGATTTATTCTTACAGCATTTGCTGGACCAAACCAGAATATTAATTTTCTAGTTTTCTTTAGAACCAGAAAGCGAGTCTTCCCTCTTGTATGCACAATATTTCTTGCTTCAAGGCAGACACTCAACAATAACTTTCAACTCCACCAGTTTCTTTTATTTTAGATTGGAAAATAAAGCTTATTTAGAAAGTAAATGAGAGAGAGAAACAGAAGAGATTCACCTCCCCAAGGTAGGGGAAGGGAACAAAGCTAGGAAATATGGCGGTCATAGCTCAAAGAGCCATGTGGCCTGACCAGAGTTTAACAAAGCAATGGCCCACCAGTTTCTTTTTAATAAAGATATCTCTATTTTTCTAGATTTATTGAGGTATAATTTACAAATAAAAATGGTACATATTCAAGATACATGTGATAATTTGATACACATATATGTTGTGAAATGATGACCACAATCAAGTTAATTAACACATTAATCACTTCACCCAGTTACCATTTGTGTGTGTATGTGTGCATGCATATGTGTGTGCTGAGGACCCTTAAGAGCTTCGGTAAGGAATTTCAAGTATACAATACCATATTATTAACTGCAGTCACCATGCTGTACATGAGATTGCTAGACTTACTCATCCTACAGAACTGAAAGTTTGTACCCTTTGACTAACATATCCCCTTTTTCTCCACCATTTCTCCTTGATTCCACCATTTCTCCTTGATTCCACCATTATAAGTTAGACTTTTTTTAGAGTCCACACATAAGTGAGTCCACACATAAGTGAGCTCATACAGTATTGATCTGTTTGCGGGTTTTAAAAATGGTTCTTTTTCCCCTTAAAATAACAGAGAGACCCAGACAGAAAAGTACAAAATGATCTTGAGGTATCATCAGAAAATTGGGGCCATAGAGGCTTTTCTCGAATGCAAACCTGCCTATTCCACACTCCTGGATCTGGCTGCAGGGTGCCTCCCTCATGGCCACCTGGGACCTGGCCCCTAGCACTTTTCAGCCTGTTTCCAGTAGTGTTTTGGTTGAAGCTCTCTCTGCGCTGGCTACCCCTCCCTTCGTCTCCCTGAGTGTGGCTACTGTGCACCCCCGATCACACTCATGCTGCCACTTCCACCAGTTTGCCATGGCAAAACCCATCCTGCCTCCCCATGCAGATCAAGCAGCACCTTTTCCAGGAAGCCTCTTCTGGCTGAGTCCTCCCCAAGTGCCAGCAGCCCCTTCCATTCCCATGTGCCTCTGGGAATGCAACCCCTCCCCCAACTTCTCTGACAATAACTCACAATGGCAACCACTTGAAGGCTTCTTATGTGAACAGCTCTCTCCTCCTGCTTTTCAGGCATTTTCTTTTTATTGTTACAAAAATTCCATGAGATTAAATTGCTTGCTAAAGGTCAGGCAGCTAGTAAGTGGCAGGGTCAGGATTGGTCATATGTGTTTATTTTTTTTTCTCTCCTATTAAAGTGAGAGCTTCTTACAGCAGGAAATTACATAGTATGCATTTGACAAATGTTTGCTGAATGAATGTTTCCATAATTAAGTTTCTTGCAAATTACACTGATTGCAGTATCTCTTATAATATGAAATACTGAAAATTCCAATTATAAGGAAATAAAAGATTTGCCAAATTGAGGGGCAGGTAAACTTGGTACCTGTCATGAGATGAATGCTAGACTTGAGTTTCTTAGTGACTCTTCTTATGACCCACCAGACCTGTTGATCTGTGAGTTCCTCAAAGACAGACACCGTGTTTTTGTTCTGAATCCTTGTGGCCCAGCACAGCAACTGGCATGATGGGGACACTCAACAAACATTTGCTGAATGAATAAATGGATTAAAAATGAGTTCATACTACAGGTCAAATTCTATTTGGACACAAGGCTAACTAACTTGGAAAAATGCTTTTAAAATTGTCCATACTATTTCATTCCAAACACATCACAGCTGTTCTTATAATGAGAGTTATATTACACTAAGTGGCACCTTATTTATCTCCTCCTTGCTGCCTGCTTCTTATCCCACTTTGATTTAAGCAGCTTCTGATGTATCTTGGAACTCACATGGCCAAGCTATGTCAACGCTGCGTAGACCAATCTACTCGTATATTATTGACTCAAATTTAGCTCATCACTAATGTAGTATAGCAGCAAATGACCCAGCACTTCATTATTACAAGTCAAATTACATTCTGTAAACCTCAGGCAACACCCACATGTCTCAAAACACAGGAAAAACTCCATTACAATAAAAGACTCGAGCTTTCTAACAAGAGCTTATCCACAGTAAATGCTTGCCCCTTAAGACAGACAAGTGGCATGGTGGAAAGAGCAGGTACACTGGAGCCTGGAAACCTGGGTTCTAGTTCTGACTCTTGACCTTTAGATACGTGACCTTGGATAAGATAATCAGTCTTTTGAGGCTCAGTATTCTTCTCTTTAAAAAAGAGGAATCATAGTAGTTGTCCTGCCTATTTCAAAGGGCTACTATCAAGATTAAATAAAGCCCTATATGCAAAGATGCCTGGTAGACATTATTTAAAGTACCACATGTACAACAGGTGGTAGTATTATTGTTAGAGCTGATACCTCATTCCATTCTGGACTTCTACAACTTATATCTCTTCTTTTTCTCTTTTCTAGTCCCCATGAGCAAAGGGTTTAAACCTCTGAGGCCTCTATTTTCTCTAAAGTTGTGTCTCCTTTCAAATGAAGTCAAATATGCAACAGATCCAAGTCCGTTTCAAGGTTGAACTAAAATCACCAAAGCAATTATTTAGGGGGAGTTCAGGGAATTGTATGTAAGATTAAATGATCACTTTAATGTTTGAATAGAAAATAGGTACATTCTCAAGGACTGCTGAATTATTTCTTTCATGATGTGGCTTGATATGAACCATTTTTATTTTAAGAACTATCTAGGGTAATGAAGAGTTTATTTTTTTTTAAATATTCTTCAAGCCAAAGGACTTTTATTTCTCAATGAGAAATCATTCTCCTTGCTCTCAAATTCACTATAGTAAAATGGTTTAAATGATGTGTCAGATTTCTCTACTTTTTCATCTTGTATATTTTTCTACATTTTTTTCTTCTCCATTGTACTGCTTAGGTCAGTGAGTCTGAGGAATATCTAGTACTTGGAAACTAAAAGTCGTTTTCTAGAAGAGGAGGAGAGAAGTCTACCAAAGCCTCCAAAAAGACAGCAAAAGTCTGGAAAGGCAGTGAATGAGTTATTTTGGGGGGGTCTTTTTCTCTTCCTCAAACAAAATCAAAAAGGAATTCCAGAGTCCTAGGAGGCATGCTGGCGCTGTTTTTGAGAATCCCTTTCTGATGCTCACATTTGAATTCCAGTTCCAGCATTTAATCATTTAATTAACTGTGAATCTTCAGACAACTCATCGAACAGTTTTGAGCTTCATCTCTGAACTATGTAAAAGAGATTGCAATCAATACCTCAGAAGATGTTGCAAACACCTAGTAAGTTCATACACCTGTATCTGACACATTAAAAAATGCCCCCAAAGAGGCCATTTCTCTTTGTCCAGAAAGAAAAAACCTGAGAGGTTCTAATAGAGAGTGAAACATTAGTATTAACTTGGCATAACAAAGCACCCAAGCAAGGCTGCTTATGTACCTTGGTTAATTAATATTTACTAGCATAAAGTGAAATCAAAGTCATATCTATTTTCTGAGAAATTCTATCCGCCATGGGAAACTGAAACGACACGTTATTATGTAGAATCTGGATTCTCTTGCCTGTTTGACTCATTTTCAAAGATAATTTACACAAACAGCTTGCTCCTCCTGCAACTTTCTTCCAAGTATATTCTTTATCCCTTTTAAATTTAGCCATTTCTAACATTCAAAAACAATATTCCAAAGTCTTCACTCACTGTAAACTCTACTGGGTTTCTATCTTGACTTAAAACTCAATATTGAACCCGAGTAGGAAGAAGCAAACAAGACAAAAAATACTATACACCATTAGCCTACACTAGACTGAAAGAAAATTTGAAAGCACACACATACATTTCCCTTGTTCTTTTTCATTTCACTCTGTTAGCTCAGTTTGCTCATTCTGTGTCCTGCCTTGGAAATAATTGTGTTTTCTTGTACATAGCCCCACCCATTCCAGCAGTGATCAGAAACTTTCCTAGCTTCAGCTTTAACATAATTATGAATAAACACTGTTTACATGTGAAAAAAAAGTAGGCTCATTTCATTTAATCAATCAATCAATCAATCAATATCCCGAGACCCAATCACTGTACTGATGGTAAATCCCTGCCCTCAAAGGACCTCCAGTCCAATGGGAGGGATATAAATTACAAAATGAACTCTCATACAATAATACCGGAATTAGGGATATTAAAAAAAAAAAAAAAAAAACACCACCAAAAAACAGCTCAGGTGCAGTGGCTCATGTCTGTAATCCCAGCACCTTGGAAGGCTGAGGCAGGAGGATCATTTGAGGCCAGGAGATTGAGACCAATCTGGGCAACATAGCAAGACCCCATTCTCTACATTTTTCTTTTAAATTAGCCAGGTGTGGTGGTACCTACTACTTGGGAAGATGAGGTGAAAAGATTGCTTGAGCCCAGAAGTTTGAGGTAACAGTGGGCTATGATTGTGTCACTGTACTCCAGAAATACACATACAAGGTACTGAGATAGAAGAAAACAGCAGAAACTCAAAACAGCAAAACTACTCAAATAGCTTTTTTTGAAATAACTTCAAAGAGCAGGGATGTGGTATTCAAAATGTCATTAAGAAACAAGTCTAAAAGAAAGAAGAGATGGTTTAAAATGGATAGCTAACAGAAAGGAAATCAATGCCATGTATCACTCGGTCTTTCCATTTAATCTTCATCAAGAAAAGCTGTCTCCAGCTTTGACGTGATAATCAATATATGTGACACATACAGTTTTCTATTAAGTCTAAATAAATAAACATATATTATCTTACAGTGTGATCTGCAAGTTATCCCATGGTTTCATTCTTTTGTGGGCAGGATATGTCAACCTGACTTTTGGTTTTAGGTGGAAGCATCCACTGTTGCTTGATCCACCTGTGAGATGGGAGGTGAGGACACAGAAAATAAACAAAAGCCTGTAACAGCAATGAGCTGACAGAGGGCCTGGTGTTGGGGCATGAGAGAGGAGAACTAGTGCAGGATAGCTGGGGCCAACTCCAGGGGTGAGAAGGGTAGCCAGTGCTTTCTAAAAGCTGGAACCTTTTATTAGGGCCACTAGAAAATGAGGTATTATCTCCTGATGTCTCTAATTAGCAGGGAGTACACAGAAAAGTTAAAAAAAAAAGTTAAAAAAAAGACGAGTTTATGTGATAACTTCATTCCCATCCGCTAGAATGTTTTTGGAGGTGACAGATCCTTAAATCAATTCTGCCTCTCCCTGCTTATTAGCAGTGACTTCTGACTGTATTAGCATAAGTCTATCAAAACCCAGGGAAGAACATCTCATTACTCTTGAAGCCTTAGCAAGTCTTAACTTAATGTGTTACGGAGAATCATATGAAGAATCATAAGGATTTCATAAACTGGCCTTGGGGTCAAGTTTGAAATATGGATGTTAGCTCAAGATCTATCATTAACTACCTGATCTAGATAAGTCCACTTCTTTGAACATCAAGGATAATAAGATTGTGCTTTCACAGTACTTCTCATGTGTGGAAGTAGGAAGAAAAAGGCTAGAGAAATGTGAGAAATAACTATGAAATACATGTCATCACTTGTGTCATGCTTTGCCACACTAACAATGACACAAAAGCTACACATTAATAACGCTGTGTTGACTGTGTATCCCAGAAAAGGTGTAGTTTATTCTCCTGGCCCCCGGCAGTTTGTTCTCACACCTTTTCTTTCTTTCTTTTTTTAAGTTTTCAAACAAATTTTATGAGAGAAAAGAGAGAGAAAAGACAGGGTGACTTGCTAGAGCTGCCATGGGCAAAAGAAATCGCCATTCTCAAGTCCTTTCACTCATCTAGTTGTTCAATAAACATTCACAGAGGCCACTTCTGTACTAGGCACTGTCAGGGCTAGGAAAGCAGAGATCAGGCATGATCACAGCTAAGTCCTCACGCTAGCCTACAGGGACGTTCATCCCTGGGACTGAGTTTGTCCATCTGTATCACTGAATTCTAGTTAAACAAGTATCCATCAGGCTTCTACGTATTGTGTACCCAGACTTTCCTAAGTCCTGGCTGGCAGGTAAAGAAAGGGGGAAAGCATAGGTCGTCAGCTCCACATCAGGTACCTTCTACTTTAGCCAGTCAAGTCACTGTATAATCAACTGTGTAAGCAACTCCTGCCTTCAACGAGTGTGCTGAAGACCTCTAGGAAAAGCCATGCCCCGGGGGAGTTGGGGGTAGAACTCCAGGGATACCACGCTGGCAAAGGGAGAAAGTAAATGCAAGCTCACCAGAATGTGCATAGTGCAGAGGTGGGGGGAGGGGGGAATTGGCCCCTGTTGGAACTGAAAGTTGACACCAGGAGACAGACTGGAACATGCAGAATGGGATAATGGGACCTGATGACTGACTTCACCTCCAGGTACTCACTGCTCTGCCACCACCTTCTCTGTGGGCTGATGTGTGCAGAAGTGCTTAGATGACAGTGAGCTCTTAGAAAATGCCTCAGGCAGCAGACAGCCAGAGCTCTAGAGGAGTAGGAGGCAGGAGGCATAAAGGCCAGGCAGGTTATGTGGGCATGATCTCATGAAAGCCTGGCCTGGTGTGAGAATGAAGAAGGGGCATTCTAGGAGCAAATGGGTAAGATCAAAGGGGTCAGTGACTGATTAAATAAACAGGGATAAAGGAAAGGGACACTTAAGGACAAATGATTCAAAAGCCTCAAAGCTAAGGAACAGGGGGAAGGGAAAAGACAGAGGCTTTCAAATAAATAAATGGAGAAAACTGGGGACAAATGAGCACCTGATTGAGAAACTGTATGAGAAAAAGTCTGACTCTGGAAAGCTGAGTTTGAAGTAGATTACAGGGGAACTGCTTATATACAGGGGAACAGTCAAGGGAGACATTGAGCCAGGAATGTAGATCTGTGTCCTTGAGATAGAGTATAATTCCCAGGGCAAGTCCAGAAACTCAGTGTACCTACAGTCTTGGAGCAAGAGGAAGATGAGAAGCCATGGAAAGGGAGAAGTCGTTTGTGCAGATGCTTACCCATGTAGGGCATGCGCTGGGTTGAGGGGAGAGAGAGAAGCAGAAAAGGGATTGGCCATCAGATGCTGCAGGGAGCAAGGAGTATGAAGCCTGAGAGAAGATCATCCTTCTCTCTAGGTCTCTGCTGGTGCAGGTGTGAGTGTGAGACTAGATTATCCAGTACATATCCACTCCCATGGGAGGAATATATTTCTGGCCCACTGGTATTGGGGGCTTGATGTGTAACTTGCTTTAGCCATTAAATGTGAATGGACAAGAGGTGAGCAGAAGGCTTGAAATGTGCTGCCTTGTTCTGCTTGGCCTTTTGCAATCCTGACTTTTGCCATGAGAAGAGTCTACCCCCGTCACTATTGGCCACAGAAGGATGAAACATAGGGAGCTGACATAAACCCAGTAGGCCGCATAACACAGAACCACTGCAGCTGACCCACAGATCCAAGCAAGAAACACGTTTCTGAAATTCTGAAATGTGTCTGAAATTCTGGGAGGAATTTCTCAGAGGAAAACCTAACTAGTACAGTGTGAACTGTGGGTCTGACAGTCACAAATGCTCCTTCAGGGATGGCACCCTCTAGACCTTACCACTGTGTTCAAATAATAAAAGTACAAACAGGAAGAAAAGCAATGCCTATTTCAGCCAGTTCAAAAAGGAACATGTGATTCTATACTGGGGTTATTTTCCCAAAGCAAGAGAAGCCAAGAGTTACATACTAAATGTCTTAAATATTGATTGTTAAATAAAGCTGTATATAATCAATCAGAAAGAAAAGAACAAGGAATTTCACTGGGGCAAAGGGCAGGATATACAAAGCCAGGGATGTTGAGATTTGATAAGTTCAAACAATTTTTACACAATTGGTTGTAGTAACAGCCAGCCCACAGTTGACACGGAACCAAGTTGGAAGTTGAATTAATCAACAGATTCAGAATCTCACCCTGCCCCATCTCCCTCCAGCCCTGGTTCTAACAGGAATGCCATTCCAAGCTTTGAGACCATGAACAATCAGATTTGGGACAACAGATAAAAGATGAAATATGTGGTGTTCAACAGTACTCCTACCAGGTCTTCAAGTAATCTACAAATTGGTTCCTGCTCTTCAGCACAGGTCAAAAGTGTCAGATTCTGGCCCAGGGTTGCTCAGGCCACACAAGAGTCCCAACTCCTCATGCCTGTCCAATGACAGTTTTCCCTGCATCCACACTGTCTACTTTTTGTCCTTAGGCTGGTATTACCATTCACCAGATTATTCTCCCATGTACAATGAGAAAACTCATACCTAGCAATTAAGAATTCCGCTTTTAGAAAAGGTCATGAGAAACATAAAAGGGGATTTCATTTAGGCTATCCAGAGGTCATATAAAAAGACCACCTCCACATATCCTCTCGCTAAGCTGCTGACTTATACTAAGAAGTTTACTGAAGCCTCCAAATTCATCTTGTTCTCAGCTTTTTGGAAGGAGCCAAATTCAAGAATCAGAGACACAAGATCAGAGTCTACAGTGTGTTCCACTCATTCCTGCAACTGTGCCTCAAGTGCTTTAGTCCCTAATGTGTATCATCTCTTCTTTCCTTAAACAGATATATCTGAGCCTTCATAAATATGGCTTCATAGATAAGGCTACCCCTGTCTTTTGGAACCCAGCCATGTCAGTGTGGAGGGCCACGACAAGACAGGACACAGAGATTCAGCCAGGCAACCCTACTCCATTGGAGAAGGAGCTCAACTTTGGACCTTGCAAGAAAGAGGAGAGCCTCAGGAAGCAGAGGGACTGTGATGCAGAAGGCTACAATTCCTGCAGCAAAGGACAGACTGTCTTCCTCCTGCAAACACCATTCCACATCTGGAAGGTCTGGGCCCTCTCCTTCCTCCATGCTCTTGTTCAGTGAGAAACTCCTCTGCCTAGAATGTCTTTTCTCCCCTCACCCTTCAGGACCCAGTTCAAATCACATGTCACCCCCCTGGAAACCTCTCGAGTCACTGCCCCAAGTAGGCAGAATGAGGTAGTCTTCTTTGTTCAGACCTTTATCACAGCACTTCTCTCATGGTGTATTAATAATTTATACATTTGTTGCATGCTCCACACTGTGAGCTACTGTAAGGCCAAGAATTCCAGCTATTATTCATGCATATATCTCTAGGCTCAACATCAGCCCTGGCACAGACTACATGCTCATAAAATATTTTCAAAATGGTACTACCCTAATTTAGAATGAAATTGGAAACTCTTTGTTTTAAGGGACAGAATATATAACACAAAATATTATATTCACTCTCTCTATTCCAAAAAGTTCTGGAAAAGATTTAGAGTAACAAAAAACATTTGTCTTGTAAAGTAACACCTTCCTAGTTTGGATTAATTGGGAGGTCAGCCTCAATTAGCAAAAAAATCAGAGTGGGAAAATACCTGCAAAGACAGCTTTAAATGTTCAAGGACCCACTGAAACTTGAATTAGGCTAATGATGCAGCAATGACACAGTTGTTAGTGCTTGGGTTACTGCTTTAAAGAACAGATACAAATAATTTGAGCCAGTCTATATATCAACAGGCTAAACACATCCTAGTTGCAATGTGGCTTTTTGTAATTCATTTACTTAAAAACCCTTGCTTTTTCTCTTTTTTTGGGAGTCATGGTGGTAAAAGGAAATCTCTTTGGAAGTGTATTAATCAGGCATGATCTTTGGTTCAAAACACTCTTCCATCATGCATGGCCTGCCTTCATTCACCTATCCATTCATTTAGAGGCGGGGTCTTGCTCTGTCACCCAGGCTGGAATGCAGTGGTGTGACCATAGCTCACTGCAGTCTTGAACTTCTGGACTCAAGCAATTCTTCCCTCCCACCACAGTGTCACCAGGAGCCACCACACTCCTACTCTCACTTATTTAGTTAATAATTTTAATAATGTAATAAGCACAAACAAAATCACCACCCAAAACAAAAGTTAGTATCTTGAGAATAACACACCTTTAATCATTTGTTACCTCCCACTGAGTTCATCCTGTTCATACCCTGCCACCCTAGCCTGAGGTCAGTCTCCTCCCTAACTCCAAAGCCATCACTCCCTGGCTATCCTTTCTATACAAGTTTTAGTGCATCTATCTGTATTCCTAAAAGTATATTCTTATTTTTATCTTTCATTCTAATTCAGGAATTTCATGCTGTAGATAATGTTTTGAAACTTACTTTTTTCACACTTATATTTCTAAGATTTAGTCATGTCTTTGGGCTTACTGTGCCTCACTTGATCATGAGAGGTGGTTAATAGTCCATTTGGGGACTACACCTCCATTTACTCATCCACTCTCTCACACATGGTATGTGAATTGTTTCTAAGATTGCTACTGTTTACAGTACAGTTTTGACTATTGTTGTTCATGCACAAGACCATCTCTTGGATATGATACCTCAGATGTAAAGGGTATGTGAATATCTAACCGTAGAAGGAAATGCCAAACTTCTTCTGATGTGGTCATGCCAATTTACTCTCCCACTAGCCATATATAGAAGAGCTTGAGGACCCACATCTCCTCTAACACTTGGTATTGTCAGACTTGTTCATATGTGCTGCTTGGTACCAGCGCAGAACCAACTGGAGTCATCAGCACTTATGAATGAGTACGATCTAAATTAGTGTTTTAAAGTAAGAAAATTCATTCGGTTATAAAAGTATCTTTCACTGTAGGAAATTTACAAATATAGAAAAGCACCGAAAGCAAAAAAAAAAAAAAGTTAAGCAGTTATAGTTTATCAAATTTAATATTCTTTTACAATGACGGAACATTTACCCCATTAAAAGTGCTGTCTACAATCATAATTTATTTAAAACCCCATGGGAGCACTCCTTCCAGATCTGACCTACTATAGAACACAGCCCTGCCAGTGTTCTACCCAGTCTTAGAGTCCCCAAAGTACCACTGCACTGTTCCAGGTACCCAGGGAGTAACTTCCATACTGCAAGATGCTGGCTAAATATCAGAGTTAAAAACTGAAAATGTGTTTTAAAATTCATAACATTTCCCTTATGGGAGGTTCATGTTCTATATAGTGGTTTCAATCTACACCTCTTTTGATCTGTGAGGAAGGGACTGGAAGTTCTTATTAAACACTCAATAAAAGCACTTCTTTTATTTTTAAATCCATTCTCAAAAACTCCTTTGTAGCATTTTACTTCCTTTCAGCAGCAAGATGCCATTAAGGAGAGCAAAACAGTCTGTAGAATAACAAGGACACCATAGCTAGGCTGCGGGTAATTGAATAAAGGTGTCCCACAAGGCACAGAGACTCAATTTCTAGAGGTACAATGTGTTTTACAAACACTAGAGAGGGAATCAGTAACCAAGAGCAGCATGAACAGAGAGTCTGCTCACAGCACATCTTCTGGTGACTAAATTTCAAACTTACTGATGGCTAACCACAGGTCACATACACACTGTGTTAGTGAGAATTCAGAGAGGAGGACGCAGCATCTACCTCCAGGGTGTCATCATCTGCTTGGAAAGACACAGACTATGTAATTATAAAACAAGGAAGAAAAAATAAGTGCTATTATTAGGTGCCATGGAGGGGAGTAAATACCTGATTTGAATTGCCAAGGATCAGGGTAGTTTTGGTGGAAGCAGTGTGAGATATGAACAGTGATTAGACTCATCTACAGGAAAAGATAAAGAACAAATTTGGGCAGAAGGGAGAAGCACTTCATTCAGAGAGTCAGTCAGTTGTACACTCAAACACGATTAAGCATCTACTATGTTCTTGGGTTGCTCTAAAGACTGGGTATACACAAAGGTGAATTAAACTGACAATGGAGGTTCTGGAAGGCCTTTCCCAGAAGGTACATTTAAGCAGAAACTTGAAGGATGAAAGGAAACAGCCATACCAAGAGCAAGCAGGCAGAACTTCAGAGAGAAGAAACAGCATATGGGAAAGCCCTTGGTGTGTCCTAGGAGGTGGAAGGAGGCCAGGGGTCACATGGGGATGCCAAGCTGAAGAAGAACTAGAGGTGCCCATGAAGGGACAGGCAGAGGCCAGATCCCACAGGCATACAGGTCAGCATGAGGAATGTGAGCTACACACTAAAGACCACCAAAAACTGCAGTGGTTTAAGTGTGTTTGGGAGCTCTGTGGTAGATGACAGAGCAAGGAAAGACTCCCAAGTGAATCTGTGAAAGACACTCTGGTTGAGGGGGATTGGAAGGCCATGAGAGGGAGAGGGAGCAGAGAGGTCAGACAGGAGGTGGTAGCAGGGGTTCAGGACAGAGATGATGGTGACTACATTGTGCTTGTAGCAGGGGAGATAGAAGTGGACTGATGAAAACACATACTTTAAAATTTTTAAAAATTGGTAAAAAATATATAACATAAAAATTACTGGCTGGGTGTGGTAGCTCATGCCTATAATCCCAGCACTTTGGGAACCCAAGGTAAGAGGATTGTCTGAGTCCATGGGTTCAAGACCAGTCTGGGCAACTTGGCAAGACCTCATCTCTACAATAAATCAAGAAAAATGAGCCAAGCATGGTGGTGTATGCCTGTAGTTCCAGTTGCTTGGAAAGCTGAGGCGGAAATATCACCTGAGTCCAGCAGGTCGAGGCTGTGGTGGCCATGAGTTGCGACTGCACTCCAGCCTGGGCAACAGCATGAGACCCCAACTCAAAAAAAAAAAAAAATTACTATCACAACCACTTAGAAGTCTGTGGTAGTGTTACTTTTTCTGTACTTCATTGTGCGACAGATCTCTAGAATATTTTTATCTTATAAAACTGGCTCTCTATACCCATTGAACATCTCCCCTGCACCCCATCTGCACAGCCAATGATCACCATTTTACTTCTGTTTCTAAGAGTTTGACTACTTTAGATACCTCATACAAATGGAGTCATGTAGTATTTGTGTATGGCTTATTTCACTTAGCATAAACATCTCCAAGTTCATATGTTGTAGCATATGACAGGATTTTCTTCTTTTAGGTGGAATAATATTCCATTGTGCATATATACAACATTTTCCTCATCTATTTATCCACAGACGAACATTTAGGTTGCTCCCACACCTTGGTTATTGTTAATGAGCGGCAATAAATGTAGGTGTCTGTTTTCCATTCATTTGGACATATACTCAGAAATGGGATGGCTAGATGACAGATATTCTACTTTTAATTTTTTGAGGAACGTTCTTCCTGCTTTCCCTAGCAGCTGCACTATTTTACACTCTTACCAATGCACAAGAGTTCCAATTTGTCTATATCTTTACCAACAACTGCTATTTTATGTTTTTTTTTAGAGTGATCATCATAAGAAGGGAAAAAGGCATCTCATTGGGGTTTTGATTAACATTCCTCTAATGACAAGTTATGTTGAGTATCTTTTCATATGCTTATTGATCATTTGTATGTCTCTTTGGATAAATGTCCATTCAAGTCCTCTGCCCATTTTAAAACTGGATTATTTGGGTTTTTTTGTTGTTGTTGGGTTGTAGCAATTCTTTATATACTCTTGATATTATTAATAATCACTATTCAGATGTATAATTTGCAAATGTTTTCTCCCATTCTATAGGTTGCCTTTTCACACTGTTGATTATTTCCTTTGCTGCACAAAAGTTATTAAATTTGATAAAGTCCTCTTTGCCTATTTTTTCTTTTGTTACTTATATTTTGGTATCCTAACCAAGAAATTATTGCCAAATCCTATGTCATGAAGATTTTCCCCTAATTTTTCTTCTAGGAGTCTTATAATTTCAGGTCTTATATTTATATCTTTTATCCATTTTGAGTTAATTTTTGTATGTGGTATAAGGTAAAAGTCTAACTTAATTCTTTTTGCATGTGGATATCCAGTTTTCCTAATACCATTTGTTAAAGAGGCTATCCTTTTCCTATTGTGTAGCCTTTGAACCCTGACTGAAGATCATTTGACCATATTCATATGGGTTTATTTCTGGGCTCTCTATTCTATTCCGTTCATTTATGTCTGATTTTCTTTTCTTTTCTTTTTTTTTTTTTTTTGAATTGGAGTCTCACTCTGTCGCCCAGACTGGAGTGCAGTGGCCGCTCCTGGCCACTGCAGCCTCAACCTGCTGGGCTCCGGCGATCCTTCCGCCTCAGCCTTCCAAGTAGCCGGAATTACAGGCATGCGCTACTACGCCCAGCTGATTTTTTGATTTATTGTAGAGATGAGGTCTTGCTGCCCAGGCGGGTCTCGAACCCGTGGGCTCACTCACCTCAGCCTCCCAAAGGCGCAGGATTACAGGCTGAGCCACTGAGCCCGGCTATGTCTGATTTTCTTTACTGTAGCTTTGTGTGAGGCCTCCAGCATTTTCTGTTTTGGCTATGCAGGGTCCTTTGAGATTCCATATTAATTTTAAATGCCACTAGGATTTTGGTAGGGATTACATAGAATCTGTAGATTGCTTTGGGTAGTATGAACATTTCAACAATAGTAACTCTTCTAATTCATGCACATAGGATGGTTTTCCATTTACTTGTCTCTTCTTTAATTTATTTTAGCAATGTTTTGTAGTTTTCAGTGTATAGGTCATCTTTCATTTCCTTGGTTAAGTTTATTTCTATTTTATTATTTTTGATGCTATTGTAAATGGGATTGCTTTCTTAATTTTCTCCTCAGATTATTCACTGTCAAGTGTATAAAAACATTTTATTTTTGTGTGTTGATTTTATATCCTGCAAATTTGTTGAAATAGTTTACTAGATCCAACAGTTTTTTGGTAGAATCTTTTAGATTTTGTACAAATAAGATCATGTCATCTGCAAACAGTTCTACTTCTTCCTTTTCAATTTGAATGCTTTTTTCCCCCCTTATCTAATTGCTCTGGCTAGGATGTCCAGTGCTATGTTGAATAGAAGTGGCAAAAGGAGGCAGTCTTGTCCTGTTCCTGATTTTACAGAGGATTATTTCAATTTTTTGCCAGTTAGTATGATGCTAGCTGTGGGCTTTTCATATATGGCCGTTATTACATTCAGGTCATTTCCTTCTAATCCTAGCTTTTTATCATGAAAGGGGTGCTAAATTTTGTCAAATGCTTTTTCTGCATCAACAGAGATGATCATGTAGTTTTTATCCTTTATTTTGTTAATATGGTGTATTACATTGATTAAGTTTCATAGCTGAACCATCTTTGCATTCCAGAATAAGTCCCTTTTGGTCATGGTATAGAATTCTTGTAACATTTTGTTGAATTCAGTTTGCTAGCATTTTTTTTTTTTTGAGGGTTTTTACATCAATATGTATTAGGGATATTGGTCTGCTATTTTGTTTTTTCTAGCAGTATCTTTGTCTGATTTTGGTATCGGTAATTCTGGCAATATGAAATGAGTTTGGAATGCTCTCTTCTCTTGAAATTTTTGGAAGAATTTGAGAAGGATTAGTGTTAATTCTTTAAGTGCTTGGTAGATATCTAGTGAAGCTATCTGGTCTTGGTCTTTTTTTTTTATTAGGAGATTTTTTACTACAGTTTCAACTTACTTACTAGTTATAGATCTGTTTTGGTATTTTATTTTTTCATGAGTCAGTTTTAGTAGGTTGTTCAAAATGTATTTATAGGGAGAATCTACAATATTTACTTATAGATTAAATTAAGGGAAAGAGAGAATAATGTATGATGATTCTTTTTTTTCTTTCTTTCTTTTTCTTTTTTGTATGAAGCAACTAGTTTTGATGGTGCAGGAATCAGGACAAAGATTAAGGTAGAAATGGGGAAATTAAAGAGTTGGGCTTTAGATATTTTAGATCAGAGATGCCTGGAAGATATCCAGACAGAAATGTTTACTGTCAATTACACACACAGATCCAGCGCTCAGAGATGTCTGAGCTACAGCAGAGGGAGATAAGTTACAGGCACACTTAAAGAGCAGAGAAGGCATAGTGCCTGAAACATGGTGTTCTCCACAAGACAAAAATAGAAAATAAACCCAGAATACCTACCTAGAGCCAGATCATGGTGATAGGCTCTGAAACTGGTTTCTCTGTAAAGTAAAATTACAGAGGGTTTTTTTTTTTTCCTTTTGAGTAACAGTCTTTTGTTTATGGCTATTTATGTCTCATTTTAAAAGTAATATATGCCAATTATTTTTAAAATTTTTAAATAAGGAAAAAGTTTATACTTTTATACAAGCATATTTTCTTTCATACTGCTCAATGACAGTAAGCACTATGGCATATTTCCTTCCAAGAATTTTTTGTTTTCATACCCATATTTTGTGTATATTGTAAAAGTTAAATTATACCATATGCAATAATTCTATATCCTATTTTTTTCACTTAATATTTGTCACAAGCACTTGGCTAAGTGATTAAAAATCCTCTGTAAACATAATTTTAATTGTAACATATTGAGGAGATATAATTTGATACAATTATTATTGAATATTTAGGTTGTTTTCCATTTTTTCTGTAGTATATAAACTGATGACAAATATTTCTATGTACAGATCTTAACTTCATTTCTAAGATGGAGAATTTTGAGGTAAATGGCAGGAATGTTTTAAAGATTTTTTATATTATTGGCAAATTGCTCCAAGAAAGACTAAATCAATTTATATCCCTAGGATATGAAACTGCTCATTCACTGCATGCTTACTGTCACTGAGCATTATGGTTTTTAAAAATATTTACTAATTTTTTTTTTGAGTTGAAGTTTCACTCTGTTGTCCATGCTGGAGTACAGTGGCACGCTCAAGGCCACTGCAGCCTCGACCTGCTGGGCTCAGGCGCTCCTTCCACTTCAGCCTTCCAAGTAGCTGGAACTACAGGCGTGCGCTACCACGCCCGGCCTATTTTTTTATTTATTGTAGAGACAAGGTCTCACCAAGTCGCCCAGGCTGATCTTGAACCTCTTGGCTCAGGCAATCCACTCTCCTCAGTCTCTCAAAGTGTTGGGATTTATAAATGAAAAATAATATGTCACTGAAATTTTCTTACTGTTTTCATGAAACTATGAGGCAGAAACAAGAGTCTTAGAAAAACTCCATTTTAGTACATTCAAACCATGCCAGTGAAGTGTTAAATTTTATTTTTTTTAATTTTATTTTAAAGATGTGGGGTACAATTCAGAGTTAGGTATACAAATGTTCATTATGCAGGTACTCTTGTTGATGAGGTGTGCCTCTTCCTTCCCTCAACTGCCAATCCCTTGGTAGTTTGCCTCAACTGCCAATCCCACCCCTCCTGGCCTGGCAGTTTCCCACTACTGCCAATCCCTTTCTTATAGTATTATGATAATTGTTCAAGGTCTGCTTATTAGTGAGAATATATGGTACTCTGTTCTTTGTTTCTGTGATGAAACACTGAAATGATAGACTTTTTTTAAATCAATATTTTTTATTATGATACTGTGGGATACAGTTAAGGGTTAGGTATACAAATATGCTTCACTCAGGCCCCCTTGTTGATAACAGGT
>NW_007079218.1:0-797 GCF_000164805.1 Carlito syrichta | reverse complement strand
TAAGGTCCCACTTGTCTATCTATCCTTATGACCTGTGGGTTTCAGGTTTGTTCAGGAATTGGATGCCAGTTCCAATTTCCATGAGGGTATGTCCTTCATTTTCTAAGGTTCTTATGGTTTGAGGTTTTACATTTAGGTCTGTGATCCATTTGGAGTTAACCTTTGTGTATGGGCATAGATGGGGTCCTGTTTCAATCTTCTGCATGTGGTCAGCCAGTTTTCCCAGCACCATTTACTGAATAGGTTCTCCTCTCCCCAGTGGTAGGTAGGTGGTGGAGGCTTTGTCGAACATGAGTTGATTGAGAAATTGAGGTTTTGCTTCTGGAATCTCAATTCTATTCCATTGATATATATGCCTGATCCTATACCAATACCAAGCTGTTTTGATGATTGTAGCTTTATAGTAAAGTTTGAAGTCTGGTAATGTGATACCACCTGCTTTGTGTTTTTTGCTGAGGATTGTTCTGGCTATTTGTGTTTCCATATGAATTCCTGTGTTGTTTTTTTCTAGGACTGAGAAGAATGTTGCTGGCAATTTGATAGGTATTGCACTGAATCTGTAGATTGCCTTAGGTAAGATGGACATCTTCACAATGTTGATTCTTCCAATCCATGAGCATGGGATATTTCTCCACTTGTTTGTGTCACCTTTGATTTCTTTCAGCAGAGTTTTGTAGTTTTCATTGTAAAGGTCTTTCACGTCTCTGGTTAGGAAGATGCCAAGGTATTTCATTTTTTTTGTGGCTATTGTGAATGGAATTGTGCTTTTTATTTGGGTTTCTGTTTGTTTATTATGG
>NW_007079217.1:0-758 GCF_000164805.1 Carlito syrichta | reverse complement strand
AAGACACTAGTTTTTCTATTTTAAAATAATGGTTTTTGACTGATGTAAATGTTCTATATCTGAATTATGGCAATAGTTACACAGGTATCACATCTGTCATAATTCATGGGTGCATTTTATTGTATGTAAAATTTTACCCCCAATAAAGGGTAATTTTTTGAAAATAATGATGATGGTAATGTTAACGATATATATTGTTTTGCTGTATAGCAGGACCTGTGCTAAGCAATTTATTGCATTTCCTGCTTTCATATATACTACAAACCTGGGAAGTAGGTACTGCTATCATCCCTATTTTACAGGTAAGGAAACTAAGGCTTAAAGAAGTCAGGCACCTAGGGTCACATAATACTGATACAGCTTGGCTTAGAATTCAATTTTTTTTTCAGACAGGGTTTTGCTCTGTCACCCAGGCTGGAATGCAATGGTATGGTCACAGTTCACTGCAGCCTCAAATTCCTGGGCTGAAGGGCTGCTCCTGACCTAGCCTCTGGAGTAAATAGAACTACAGGCATGCACCACCACACCCAGCTAATTTTTTAAATTTTTTGTAGAAAATGCAAACATATGTCTTGCTATGTAGTCCAGGCTGATTTTGAACTCCTGGGCTCAAATGACTCTCCTGCCCAGCCTCCCAAAGCTCTGGGATTATATGTATGAGCCACCATGCCAGGCCAAATCTATCTGTCTTAAATAACCATCTCCATATAAAATGCCTATAGAAATACTTTTTTTTCAGTTGGAGTCACTCTGTCGCG
>NW_007079216.1:0-716 GCF_000164805.1 Carlito syrichta | reverse complement strand
TTGCTGTGAAAATTCATGATTTTATTTTTTTTTTATGGCTGCATAGTATTCCCATCGTGTATATGTACCACATTTTTTAAATCCAGTCCTCTTTTGATGGGCAGCATGGTTGTTTCCAGGTTCTTGCTATTGTGAACAATGCTGCGATAAACATACGTGTGCAGGTATCTTTTTTATAGAGCTATTTGTGTTCTTCAGGGTATATTCCCAGTAGGGGGATTGCAGGGTCATATGGATCGTCAATTTTTAGAGCTTTTAGGAATCGCCACACTGCTTTCCACAGAGGTTGCACTAGTTTACACTCCCACCAACAGTGTAAAAGTGTTCCCTTTTCACCACACCCCCTCCAGCAGCTGTTATTTTTTGAGTTGTTGATAATTGCCATTCTGACTGGAGTTAGGTGGTATCTCAGTGTGGTTTTGATTTGCATCTCCCTGATGATTAGTGAGGTTGAGCATTTCTTCATGTGTTTGTTGGCTTCTCGAATGTCTTCTTTTGTGAAGTGTCTGTTCATATCTTTTGCCCATTTTATAATGGGGTTGTTTGTTTTCTTCTTTTCAGTACGTTTCAGTTCCTTGTAGATCCAGGATGTTAAGCCTTTGTCAGACCTAGAGTTGGCAAATACTTTTTCCCAGTCTGTAGGCTGTCTCCCTGTTCCCTTGATGGTTTCTTTGGCTTTGCAGAAGCTTGTCAGTTTAATAAGGTCCCATTTGTCT
>NW_007079215.1:0-336 GCF_000164805.1 Carlito syrichta | reverse complement strand
GGAGAAAGCTCAGGGACAGGCAAGATGCTTTTCTCCAAATACTGAAAGATATTGTCCTTAAAACATTATTTTAGGCCATTGCCTTGCTAAGCTATGGTGTGGTCATGTACTCTTTGGTCTATGGCCAGGCCATGTTTCCTGGCTTTGGCCCCGTCTCCTACCTTGGGGAGATGAATCTCCTCTTTCTCTTTCTCTCTCTCTCTCTCTCTCTCTCTCTCTCATTTACTTTCTAAATAAACTGTATTTTCTTTTTTTTTTTTTTTTGAGTTGGAGTTTGTTTCCTGGCTTTGGCCCCGTCTCCTTGGGGAGATGAATCTCCTCTTTCTCTCTCTCTCT
>NW_007079214.1:0-672 GCF_000164805.1 Carlito syrichta | reverse complement strand
GATATGGGGTACAAGTCAGGTTAGGTATACAAATGGTCATTATGCAGGTACCCTTGTTGATAGGTGTGCTCCCTTTTCCCTGGGCAGATTCCCATGACTGCCAATCTTGCTTCCCCTCTCCCTTTCCAGCAGTTTCCCACTACTGCCAATTCTTTTTCTTATAGTATTATGATAATTGTTCAAGGTCTACTTATAAATGTGAACATGTGATACACAGTTCTTTGTTTCTGTGAAAGATCACTCAGTATTATAGACTCTAAGCCCATCCAGGTTGCTGTGAACTTCATGATTTTGTTCTTTATGGATGTGTAATATTCCATCATGTATATGTACCACATTTTTAAAATCTAGTTCTCTTTTGATGGGCAGCACGGTTGGTTCTATGTTCTTACTACTGTGAACAATGCTATGATAAACATACATGCGCAGGTATCTTTTTTATAGAGCGATTTGAGTTCTTCCAGGTATATTCCCAATAGGGGGATTGCAGGGATTTAGATCTTTTGGGAATCTCCACACTGTTTTCCACAGAGGTTACACTAGTTTATACTCCCACTAACAGTGTAGAAGTGTTCCCTTTAAGCCACACCCTCTCCAGCACCTGTTGTTTCTTGAGTTATTGATGATGGCCATTCTGACTGGAGTTAGGTGGTATCCGAGTGAGCATTAATT
>NW_007079213.1:0-768 GCF_000164805.1 Carlito syrichta | reverse complement strand
AGCAACATGGTGCCTCCTTTGCTTAGAAAAGTATTCAGTCGGTTTATTGACCACCTTTAGAATAAATGGAGAGAAAAGGGAGTGTCACTTGGGACCCAGGGTTGTCTCAAATGTGCTGGTTGTCTCAAATGTGCTTTCTTCAAATGTGAGACTCTTATCTAGTCTGTATATAAAGTCAGACAAACTCGAGTTTTATTTTTATAGATGAATAAACTGCATCAAGGTGGCAAATTTAACTTATAATAAGCAAAATTAAAAAGCTTTAGCATACAGTATATCTGTATCATATATAGATACAGATCATTCTACATGTGACATATTTTCATTTTTGTTTAATAGTGAAGAGGAGAAACTCCAGAACTTCTTCTATGAACTTTTGGCCCAAAGATAAAGGGCATATTGCAGTGTCAGCAATGAATGTAGGCCCAGTGAGTGAGCTCTGGTGTTGCCTGGGTGGACAGAATACAGGTGGTCAAGGGTGGCGACGGATGGTCATGGATGGTGTCATGGTTTGCTTTGCACCCTTCCAAGCTCATGTGTTGAAGTTTCCACCTCCAGTATACCATCATGTCTCCATATTAGGACATAAGGGCTTTGCAGAAGATATTAGGTTAAAATGAGACCTTTAGAATGGACTTTAATCTGACTGGTGTCCGAATAAAAAGAGGACATCTGGACTCACAGAAAGATACCACGGACATCCATGTGCAGAGGGCAGGCCTTTGAGGACATAACAAGAAGGCAGCTGGGTGGTCTGCAAGTCAAGGA
>NW_007079212.1:0-721 GCF_000164805.1 Carlito syrichta | reverse complement strand
CAGTCAGTGCAGCAGCTGAAGTTGCACTCTGGTCACCAAATGCTCCCCGCCTTAGTATAGTGCATATACAGGAGAGCTCTGAGAATCAGGGAGGAGAGCACGCACAAAGCCAGTGTATACAGACTGCCAATGAAGTGCAGTGCAGCGCAGGCTTCAATAGCGTGTCCCCAGGAAGACCCAGCTTCACCCCCAGTGTAACAGAGGCTCGCCGTGCTTACTCAGCAATGAAAACGGCACAGCCTTGGTAGTCCTTATTAGGTTTAAACGCCATAGGGAAAAACAACTTAGAATTCTCCCCATCCACACATAATGCTCTCCTGCTCGTGACTGTGGAGCACTTGTGTCACTCATTGCGGCACTATGCCTTGCAGATTTCTCTCCGTGAAACACGGAGGTTTCACGCTCGTACGCAAAGGCCCTCTATGGAAAGGAACACAAATCAAGGGGAAAGAGTGAGAATGAGGTGTTACAGCAGGCGGCAATGAAGAATAATAGTCACAGCAAAGAGGTGACACTGCAGCACACATTGGGCACAGACTTAAGCCAGGAAGGTGCCCGTGCACCCCAGGCCTAAGAAAGGCCACTCCCACCAGCAATCCACAGTCTCATTGCTTTCCCTGACAGGAGAAGGTGTCAAGAAAGAGCAATTCAGAATTCCCCCGGGTCACACATAATGCCTTCCCACAAGTAACTGTGAATGTCTCAGATCCCTCATTGTGGC
>NW_007079211.1:0-670 GCF_000164805.1 Carlito syrichta | reverse complement strand
AAAAAAAAGTTGACGAAACAGCCTGTCAGATATCTCTCAATATAACTGACAAAATTTTCAATACATTTAAAGGACAAATAATTTTTAAGACCCTGAGAATGCAGAATTAAAAAATACCCCCAAACTATTAAATGACTAAATACTGTTTAATTGATTAGACTACATTGAATTTGATATAGACCTTAATTTTTAATTTTTTTATATTTAATTATTGGTACATGAATTATATGATAGATTTATAAATTTATGGGGCACATGTGATGTTGGATACATGCATACAAGGATTAATCATCAAATCAGTGCAATTGGAATGTGTATCACCTCAAGTGTTTATTATTTCTTTATGCAAAGAGTATTCTCATTCCACTCTTTTCGATATTTTAAAATAGAGAATGTTGTTTTTTATAGCCAGCCTTTTCTCAATCGAATACTAGGTCTTATTCATTCTAACTATATTTTTGTACTCATTTGCAGACTATTGATTAGACTTTTTTTCTCACATGAGCTAAACCTGCGGGACAGACAAGGATCATATTTCCTTGTTTGTGTTTTATGATTAAAGAGTAGCGATTTTGGTAATAGACACAGCCAAAAATCCCATAGATTAATTTTCAAGTACAAAGTTCTTGTATTCATGTGTCATTATCAGCTTCTATTAATGATGGTATTT
>NW_007079210.1:0-470 GCF_000164805.1 Carlito syrichta | reverse complement strand
GGACTGGCCTATAATTGTTGGGAGTTAGACTTTTTTATTGGCAAAAAGGGGTGTATTCCAAGCTGACTGACAGGGCCGCAGTATTCCTGCATCTAGTAACCGCCGGATGTGAGGAGTTATCCCCTCTCGTGTGGCTAGGGGCATTGGGTACTGTCGGACCCTGACCGGATCGGCTCCTGCTTTGAGCTCAATGAACACTGCCGGCCAGTGTTTGGCTAGTCCCGCTCCCCCCATCTCTGCCCATGCCTGAGGAAAGTCCTGCAACCATTGGTTTATGTCTTCTACTGGCGGCGGTGGGTCCTGGTGGAGGCGATACTCGTCCTCTAAGTTGACTGTAAGCACCTGGATAGGGTATCCATCTCTGTTTAAGACTTCAGTGCCTTTCGAGTGGAAGTGGATTTGAGCGCCCACCTTGGTAAGCAAGTCCCGACCTAACAGGGGGTATGGGCAGTCCGGAATAACTATGAAGG
>NW_007079209.1:0-581 GCF_000164805.1 Carlito syrichta | reverse complement strand
CACTCACACACACACACTCACCCTTTCAGAACTCAAAATTCAGCATTGTTGCGGGACACAAATTCAACATACAAACACCTGGTGTCTCTCTACACTTTCAAAGTCCACCTGAAGAAACCACTAAGGAAACAATTCAATTACCATAGCAGCCAAAACCACAAAATAGTACAAAAACAAAGTTAAGCGGACAATAGAACACTACACTAAACAGTACACACTCATGCTGATAGACATTGCACAGGACATAAGCCAATGGAAAGGAAATACTGGGTTCACTAAATAAAAACCATGACGTGGGAAGATGCCACTACTACACAACGCGTTAAAAACAGAAAGAAATCTCGACCAAAACCCAAATGTCTTGTATTTCAGTAGAATTGCATGAGACCTGCAGTAGCCCAAACTGTCCTCACAACGGGCAAAGTTTAGGGTTTCACACTTTCTGCTTTCACCAAAGTCCAGGAAACCAAACACAGAGGCAATGGTATAAAACCCTAACGATTGATCCATGGAACAGAACGAACACTGAGGAATCAGTGGACACATTTATGGCCACATACATTCCGTGGGAATAGGGCAGT
>NW_007079208.1:0-575 GCF_000164805.1 Carlito syrichta | reverse complement strand
TAATCTCAAAATCATGTGCTTAATGAGAGGGGATAGGTAAAAAAGAAGGTATATTTTATGTTTCTATCTATGTAAACATTTTGGAAACGCAATTCAATGTATAGTGACAGAAAACATATTAGTTATTGCCTGGAGGAGGAGTGCAGGAAGGGGTGGGAATACAGGGCTGTGGGGAGGCATGAGGAAACTTTTTTGGGTGATGGATGTGTTCATTATCTTGATTGTGATGATGGTTTCATAGGTGTATAGGTATGTCAAAATATATCAAATTGTACACTTTGAATGTGTGCAGTGTATTGTATGGCAATTAAATTTCTATAAAACTCTTCTTCAAAAAAAGATCAATTTTACCCTTTCAGGTACCACAAATTTTAAGTAATTGTAACTCTGTCATTTGATTATATCATAAGAGTGTGAAGTCAGCGATAGAGATGCAGTTAAAAGGAGGGAAGAACTTAAAAAAATCAGGACGTCTTGTTATTTAAAGCGTACAGAATCCAATAAGACAGCAGCTCGCCAGAAGTCCAGACAGAACCTCTTGGAAATTTTTTATTTAGTTAAGTATTTTTTTTTCA
>NW_007079207.1:0-1392 GCF_000164805.1 Carlito syrichta | reverse complement strand
CATCACAAAAACTCCAGTAGTGTCAATGAGGCGTCCTCTCAATAGAAATCCAATCTGATGATATATTTTTGAGAGGTCCTACTCCTTAAGATTGTTTATCAGAGCTAAGAAATAAAATAAAATAGCAAAAAAGCAAAATGACCTGGACGTGAACCTCAACTTGGCCATTTGGTTGCTGCGTGCCTGTAGAGGAGAAGCTTAGCCTGGAAAGAATGTCTATCTTCTTATCTGCTAAACTGGCATCGTGCTGGATCCCTCCTACCATGGTTGGGGCTAATTAGACAAGACAGACAACATGAACTGGCAGACTCAGAAAGAGTAAAGAACCCATGCTAAATGTATCCTAACAACACACAGGAACTTTTCCCCTTCAGTTATTATTGCCATGCCTAAATGCCTAGAGAAAAGGGAGGACTGAAACTGTTTTGATTGAAACTAAGTAGCAGAAATCTTTTTAAAAAAGTATACTCTGTTAGTATCTGCCATGTTAACACAATTTAGGCTTTCATTTGAAGTAGAAATCTGAGCATTTCTTGAATTTACCATCATATGAGATGAATCTCCGAAGACAGTGAGACCTTTGAGGGAGGTCATGTCCCCACGTGTGTCAGCTTCCTGAGGCCATATGTGCCACTCTGTTCTTGTCCTTAGGAAGCTAAGCATTCGAGATACTCCTACAGGAGTGGTTGGGACACCACTAGGGGATGTTTCTGGTCACTGACAAACCAGTAGGCAAACCAGTCACTGAGGGGTGCTGATGTCTGGAGGGACCAATGCCAATGTCTGCTCAGTCCAGTGGTCCTTTCTACCCACCTCCTGGTCATGATTCCAGAGTGGCACTGCCAACAGCAAGTTTGGTGACACTGTCAGCACACATCCTCATGGCCCAGACCCAAGTCACAGTCACCACAGCTTCTGGGGCCCTGGAAACATACCCTGATCAACTGAGACACTATATTTAAAATTGGATTTCATCATACCTACACTTAAGTTTAATAATCACACATGGTGAGTGGCTGTAACATTGCATGACACATTTTCAGAACATTGAATAAGAAGTTGAAGCAAATGCAAAAAAGAAAAAAAAATGTTCTGAACACTTGAATATCTAAACCTGAATTGTATCCCACATCTTTAAAATAAAAAAAATAGAAAAGAAAAATTGCATTTTCTCTGTAGTTAAAGAAACACTAGCTGGGCTCAGTGTCTCAGCCTGTAATCCCGTGCCTTTGGGAGACTGAGATGAGTGGATTGCCTGAGCCCGCGGGTTCGAGACCCGCCTGGGCAGGGAGACCTCATCTCTACAATAAATCAAAAAATCAGCCGGGCGTGGTAGCGCATGCCTGTAATTCCGGCTACTTGGAAGGCTGAGGCGGAAGGATCGCCGGAGCG
>NW_007079206.1:0-824 GCF_000164805.1 Carlito syrichta | reverse complement strand
CCAGGGAAAACCCTGAAGGAAAGGTCCAGAAGCACAGGAGGGCCAGAGTGAGCGCCTGGGCTGCCTGGGGACGGCACTAACCTGAGCACTGCAGGCAGAGCGGATCCTCCCTCGGATACTGGGCAGAGGAACAGGCCATGGTATCCAGGCCTGGAGTGCCATGAGGATGTCGTCCCCAGTGTGGAAGGACGCGAATTGCCCCCAGTGTGGAAGGACGAGAATCGCATGCGTGTGCACAGCCTAAGTATTTTATAAACCTCCCCTTAATTAACCAGAAAATTTTCATTATGCCTCCAATGTGAACCAAGGCAGTGGCACGAGGACTTCCAGGGCTCATAATTTGATATCATCAGATGATTGCTCAGGGGCAGAGGTACAATCGCTGTGCCAGCAGCACTTGTATGTATTTGTTTTTCTGCCATGTTCCTGTAGGCCTCCATCATTCAGTTTTTAAATAGTTTGTGCTTGTATTTCACCCGTCCATAATCAATGCCATCCCCGAGCAAGGCGATGTAAATTCTCAAGTACAGGTGTAGCTGCCTGCCCGGGTGCACCCACAGACTCTGTCTGACAAATGAAAGAGGGGCGGCCATGCAGAGACTGTCAGCTCTCAGTGTGTGTAGACAAGGAGATCAAAGTCTGCAGGAATTTCGTGCCCATCCGTGTTGTCGTGCCTGTGGCACCTAACGCCATTAGAGGGGGCTGGGTGTGGCTTGGCGCAGGCAGCAAAGTGACGTTTCCTTTCGCCCAAGCCTTGTGATCGTTGGACCGCGCTGCTCAGGTAGCCTTTCAGGCAGTGCCCTGAAAGACTAGCCAAAACTGGG
>NW_007079205.1:0-757 GCF_000164805.1 Carlito syrichta | reverse complement strand
TTTTAAGTGTCAAGTAAAAGGAATGTCTCTCACTTTAAATCAAAGGTTAGAAATGATTAAGCTTAGTGAAGAAGGCATATTGAAAGCTAAGATAGTCCAAAGCCAGGCCTCTATGCCAAATAGTTAGCCAAGTTGTAAGTACAAAGGAAAAGTTCTTGAAGGAAATTAAAACTGCTAATTAAAATCAAACCAGTTACCACATTCCCTTAGACCAAAGCCTAATCCAGAGCAGGACCCAAACTCTTCAATTTTTTAAAAACTGAGAGAGGTGAGAAACTGAAGACAAGTTTGAAGTTAGCAGAGGTGAGTTCATGAGGTTTATGGAAAGACGCCATCCCTAGCACGTAAGAGTGCAAGGTGACACAGCGAGTGCAGATGGAGAAGCTGCAACAATTCTCCCGAAGATCTAGCTAAGATAGTGCCCCTGTAACTTTCTGGATAACACTCCTTAGAGCTAATGGAGGATGCATTCTTCACTTTATCTCCTATGCATTTCCAGCAGGCAGCTTTGGGAGATTCTTGATATTCCTGCAGAAGGTGCCTAATCTATAGGACAATAAATACACATTAGCTTCCCCTTCTGAGTTGTCACAAGTTCTGAGATTTACATAACTTTTGTAATGCGTGAAGTCTTAGGCCTTGTAAACTTGCTTTACTCTGGGCAAATGTGATTGCCAATCTGCTAGGCCTTAGGGCATCAGGAAGTCTGGGCAGAAAACTCTGAGGAAGGGGGTTAGGGGGAGACATTGTCCTGAGT
>NW_007079204.1:0-1012 GCF_000164805.1 Carlito syrichta | reverse complement strand
TCCATTTAGGAGTATGCTGGCTGTGGGTTCTCGTAGATGGCTTTTACTATTTGAGGTATGTTCCCCATATGCCTAGATGTTCAAGGGTTTTTATCAAGAAGGGGTGCTGGATTTTATCAAAAGCTTTTTCTGCATCTAGTGATATGATCATGTGGTTTTTGTTTTGACATCTGTTGATGTATTTAATTACATTTATGGTTTTACGAATATTGAACCAGCCTTGCATGCCAGGAATGAAGCCTACTTGGTCATGATGGATGATTTTTGAGATGTATTGCTGAATCCGGTTTGCTAGGATCTTGTTGAGAATTTTAGCATGTATGTTCATCAAAGATATTGGCCTGTAGTTCTCTTTCTTTGTTGGATCTTTACCTGGCTTGGTTCTCAATGTGATGTTGGCTTCGTAAAATGATTTGGGGAGAGTTCCATCTTTTTCAATCGCCTGGAATACCTTCAGTAGGATTGGTATCAGCTCCTCCTTAAATGTCTTGTAGAATTCTGCTGGAAAGCCATCTGGACCAGGGCTTTTTTTTGTAGGAAGTTTTTCTTATTACATGGTCGATTTCCTTGATTGTTATTGGCCTATTTAGGGTCTCAATTTCTTCTTGTTCCAACCTAGGTAGGTTGTGTGATGTCAGAAAGTCTTCCATTTCCTTCTGGTTTTCAAGGTTGTTTCCATAAAAGTGTACGTAGTAGTCTCTAATGATCTTTTGTATTTCATCAGGGTCAGATGTGACTTCATCTTTTGTGTTTCTGATTATGCTTATTTGGTTTTTTTCTCGTTTTTTCTTGGTCAGTCTAGCTAGGGGACCATCAATCTTGTTTACCCTTTCGAAGAACCAGCTTTTTGTTTCATTGATTTTTTGTATTATCTTTTTGTCTTCTATGTCCTGGATTTGGGCTTTTATTTTGGTGATCTGGATTCTTCTGCTGAAATTAGGGTTTTTGTGGTCTTGCTTTTCCAGCTTCTTTAGGTGGCTTGTTAGGTTGTCAATTTCTGTTTTTTCCATTT
>NW_007079203.1:0-794 GCF_000164805.1 Carlito syrichta | reverse complement strand
CAAGCATAACATTTGTCAAAAGTGATCATCAGAGTTGGCCTGAGGGGCCTGCTCTGGTACGTGTCTGAATTCTAGGCAAGGATTTTAGATAATTGGACCTATTGCCCAGTGAAGAAATGACAAAAGGCCTTTTTGCTTTCAATGGAGTTAATGATAGCTGGAGTTCCCAGGTCCCTTTACATCCTCTCTTCATTTCATTGTGGCCTCATCTTGCCTTATCTGTTATCATGTTAATCACGAAATTTCTCTTTCTGTGGATGAATGAGCATGTGATAAATATTCTGCCACAAACTGCCTCTGGGAGAGGAAACTTTGTTGTGAAGAATGTGTGAGAAGTAAGCAGTAAGTGTTAAGCAAAGGTTAGATTGATGTTATCACTGAGTTTTCTCTGGAGTGGAGAAAATTACTCCTTGTTTGTTCGACTATTAATCTGGAATTGTGTGGGGGTGTGCAAGTCTTCTGAAATGCATTATGCAGTCTCCTTAGAGTTCAAATCAAGTACAATGATGGAGTTTCAGTGTATATTTTAAACCAGGGAGCAACGAGTTGATTTATAAATATTAAAACATAAATAATGATTCATGAATTGCCATATCGGCCAGTAGAATTTTTTGGATAAATAACATCATCCTGAAGGAATTTAAATACAGCTCTGTAGTCCTTCAGTATATATTAATAATCTTTAAAGTACTAACTTTCATGTGATCTTATATTTTTATCTAATCAGGATATATCTCTATTGATATAATTGGAAATTTCTAAGGCAGCCTCTTTTTTGTCAACAGTTTAATTTG
>NW_007079202.1:0-588 GCF_000164805.1 Carlito syrichta | reverse complement strand
GGGAGTGTAACTAGTGCAACTCTGTGGAAAGCAGTGTGGCGATTCCTAAAAGCTCTAAAAATTGACCTTCCATATGACCCTGCAATCCCCCTACTGGGAATATACCCTGAAGAACACAAATCACTCTATAAAAAAGATACCTGCACACGTATGTTTATCGCAGCATTGTTCACAATAGCAAGAACCTGGAAACAACCATGCTGCCCATCAAAAGAGGACTGGATTAAAAAATGTGGTACGTATACACGATGGAATACTATGCAGCCATAAAAAAGAACAAAATCATGAATTTCGCTGCAACCTGGATGGAACTAGAGTCTATAATACTGAGTGACCTCTCACAGAAACAAAGATCCGAATATCACATGTATTCACTCATATAATGGACCTTGAACATCCAATGCAATACTATAAGAAAATGACTGATGGTACTGGGAAACTATGGGGCAGAGGGGGATGGGATTAACAGTAGCAAATATCTGCCGGGGGATGGGGAAACACCTCTTATCAACAGGGTGCTTGAATGAAATGTAATTGTACACCTAACCCTTAACTGTACCCCACAAAACCAAAATAAAAAATACTGAT
>NW_007079201.1:0-731 GCF_000164805.1 Carlito syrichta | reverse complement strand
AAGGTTGTATGTGGCTACTTTTATACTGCTAGTGCGGAATTTTCCTTTGTTGAGTTTTGTTGAAATGACATTTACGTTTTGTACGTTGTGCTACACATGTTTCCCAGAAATCAATCCCACTTGGCATGGTTTCTAATTGAATTCATTTTACTATACGTGGCTGAGGATTGGTGTCCGAAATGCCGATGAATGCCTTCCAATGAATAATTGAAGAAAAAGCCTAGAGATTCCACACCTGCACCAACAGTATGGGAGCTCGGTGGACATCCGCTCGGAGAACAATCCTAGCCCATGATAGCTGCTGCTTTCCAAAAGCTCTTGAAAGTCTCTGGAAGTTGTCCTAAGTTAGGCATCCAAGCCACCAGACAGGTTTGGTCTCCGAGAGAGCATTGAGAGTAGGTGGCACATGGCCATGACCTATCCCCACCCCGAGCTGTACATGACGAAACGTCTGCTTGGTTGAGTGTGGCCGAGAAGATGATGCTGCGTCTCCCCTCAGCTCCCAGACCGGAGAGTCAGTGTCTTCTTCCTTCCAGCTCTGAGTCATGGAGGCTCCGTTCCTGGCAAGTGAGTCCCAGAGGCTGGGGCTTCCTTCCGCCATCTGTTGCCCACTCACAGGATTGGAGCTCTGTGCAGGGCCGGGCAGGCCGGGACAGTGGGGTTGAGATTGTCTTCACGCTGCTTTTCTTGTAGAGCAGAGGTGACATGCTGGTGGCGATCACCCGTTAGGA
>NW_007079200.1:0-413 GCF_000164805.1 Carlito syrichta | reverse complement strand
CTCTCGAAAATTATCTTCACCATTGAAAAGCTGCAAACAGCTCTCCCTAAGTATATACTAATTCTATAAATATTCTTTTAAATCTTATAAAGAAGCTTGTACTGTATAAAAGGCTCCCAAATGTGACCTGAATTTGAATTATATCTAATACCTAGGCCGAAACCGCAGTTTATGGGAAACAGGAACAATGGGTTTCTAGAGTCAGCTATGCCTGTCACAGTCACAGAGTCTTCAGCTTAGGCTAGCAGAGTTCCTTTAGGTTGTTCTTGTGCTGCATGGCAAAAGGGGGAGGAAAATGGGGTCTACGGCTCTCGAACACGTCCTAGCGGTCTCGAGGTCCACGGCCCTCCCTGATCCCTAACGCTCAGTGGGCCTCCGTGGCCGGCTCCCAACACTCAGCCTTCCGAGTAGCT
>NW_007079199.1:0-816 GCF_000164805.1 Carlito syrichta | reverse complement strand
CCTGAGCTCAACAAAGTTCCAGACACTTGGAAGGCTGAGCTGGAAGAATCGCCCGAGCCCAGGAGTTGGAGGCTGCAGTGTCCGTGACCGTCTACTCTGTGCGACAGAGTTAGACTCTGACTCTAACAATCAAACCCCAAAATAAAGAAAACAAACCCTTGAAAAATGAAAAATGAATAATGTTGGAAAAATCGTGAAGAAAGAGGCATTGCGTATGTTTATCCTGTTAGAAGTGTGAGTTAGGTTTTAAAATTGTGAAACGCTTTGGGGTTAGCTGTACATGTGCTAACAGCCTACAGTATAGAAACTGCAATCTTAGGAATACCTTTGAGAGAAATCATTCCCCTATGTAATGAAAAGACATGGACTATAACAGTTATGTCCTCATAGTTTCTTAGCTACGGTCTCAAAACCATACAAATGTTCATCCACAAGTTTGAAAAACATATTTGAGGGTCATCAGAAAATGACGAAAAATGAATAATGTACATTAACATGGTTGCATGTAGAAAACCAAATTTTTATCAAAACCAAATTCATGCTTACCATGATATGACCTCATGTACTGCGATAAAAGAAGTAAAACAAGCTACTTTTTTGGAAATACATGCAACTATGCTAAAATGAGGTTAAAATATAATACCCTGATAATTAACTTAATATTTACCTTCACCTAAATGCCAGAAATTTCGTTTCTTTAGCGAGATAGTAAGCATAAAAAGAACAATTTTATTATGATCTTAGTAGGCTTCCTCCATTAAAAACTACAGGTTATATGACTGCAAAATTAGAGAATGTAATAAGAAACCTATACCC
>NW_007079198.1:0-772 GCF_000164805.1 Carlito syrichta | reverse complement strand
GAAAAAACTGAGGAAACTTGAATACAGGTTGGGCTTTAGTTAATAATAATAATGTACCAATATGGATTCAATAATTGTGACAGATGTACTGCACCCATGTAAGACAATAATGATGGAAGCCGGTGATGGGGTCTGTGGGAACTCTGTATGCTGTTATTATAGTTTTCCTGTAGATTTTAAAGGATTGTAAGATAAAGTTACTTTTTAAAAATTGGGAATACATTTTGCAGGAAAGAGTTTCCGCCATAAGATTAATGTGTAGAGCCCAGATGCTACCGTTTGACTAGGGATGAAAGGTCTGAATTTTCGGATGCCCACATTCTCACTAGTACTGGAGTGTCGCTCAGATGCAGCATCTCGAAACTTCACTGTGCATCTGTGGGTCTTGTGTCCGTCTGTCTCACTGTCGTGTACTCAATAGAGGTTAAAGAGGCAAGAAAGCTGACGTTTTTTCAGTATCCACCGTGTCCCAAACGTGTACTGGATTTCACTAAAGTTCACACATCCAATTAGAAGCCTAGGGAACAGGCCTGTCATTTCCACAGATGAGAAAAGCTGAGACTCCAAAGACGAAGTCACTTGCCCAAAATCACACTGATGTTTACCGGCAGACCACAGGAGCACTTTGGTTGTTACTTGACTCCGTTCTGGCCTCTCTCTCCTCCTGACACATACGCCTTTGCAGGTGAGATTTGGACTTTGAGCATACCCGCTCTCCCCACCACTGGACCTGGCCCCCCATGGGTGGCTGCGTCCCCTTTATTCCCCTGCC
>NW_007079197.1:0-1393 GCF_000164805.1 Carlito syrichta | reverse complement strand
CAAAAACACCTCAGGCCTTAGAATTGAACATAGCTGATTTCAAATACTGCTCTGCCACATAAAAACCAGAAATAGTTGCTTCTCTGAACCTTTATCTCTAAAAGGTAGATAATGAAGGTTTTCTCCATCATAGGTTCATGACAACTAATGAGATAATAAACACCATTAACACTGGCGTTTGGGTGTGTGCAGTCAGTGTTTGTTGTCTGTAACAATATTATTCGTGTTGCTTTGTTTACAGAAACCACTTTCTTAATCTGTTTTCTGTTAGTAATGCTTGTTGACGTTTTGTGTTGCTTATGAACGTATAATGCAAATCAACCTTTATTTACTTTTAACAATGATCACTTTTGTTTCTGAAACTGCATAGTAAGTGACAAATTCTTTTAGCTCTGATCTTCTTTTTCTTTCTTCCTGCCTTCCTTTCCTCCCTCACCTCCCCTTCCCTCCTTTCTTGTAAAGGTCTCACTCTGTCACCCAGGTTGGAGTGTAATAGCACGATCATGGCTCACTTGTAACCTCCAGGTTAAGGTTGTCCTTCTGCCTCAGCGTCCTGAGTAGTTGGAACTACAGGTGTGCACCACCACATCTGGTTAATCTTTTTGATGTTTTGTAGAGACAAGATATCACTATGTTGTCCAGGCTGGTCTCGAACTCCTGGGCTCTAGCAATCCTCCCATCTGGGCCTCCCAAAGTGCTGGGATTAGAGGCATGAGCCGCCATGCCTGGCCCAGATTTTCTGTAAATACATACCACCTCCCAACATATGTTAATTTTAAGACTAATACCGTTTAGAGATATATTCTTAATTTGTCTATTAAGTGGGTTTACATTCTAATGCATAGACCCAATTCAAACTGGACCACAGTGGAAAGATATTTGTATGTTGGCCAATTTCGCATACCGTGATTTCTCCTAATTCTTTTCCCATCAATATTTCCCTAACACATACTTTCTCCTCCAGTTTTTCTTTTGCTGTAAATTTTTCACATCTTAGCTATCATAACTCACTTTTGTATTCTAAGAGCTCTTATCTGCACACAGATTTTTCTGCTCCTTTTCCCTTTTGCCAAGATTATGGAATTATTTGTGAGAAAAGAAAAATTACTGCTCCTGTATAGTGACTTCTACCCACCACTGCAGCTGAAAGTAGAGACAGTGAGAAACATTCACTGACTTGGATGAGGCCGAAGTCACCTGTAACTACTCTTCAGTCGTGTGATGCTCACAGTCCAGGTTGTCTGTTACAGTCTCCCAGGGCTTTAAAAAATCTGGATGCCTGACCATGTCCTAGGATAACTAAATCAACTTCTGGGAATGGGAACCAGGCCCCTGTTGTGAAACCTCTTTTTGTGACTTTAATGTGCAGCCCAGGTGCAGACTTGCTCTAGTA
>NW_007079196.1:1811-2980 GCF_000164805.1 Carlito syrichta | reverse complement strand
GAATTGAAATCTTTTCCAGATATCCAATCCCTAAGAACCTACGTTGCCACCAGACCACCTCTACACGAAACACTTAAGAAAGTACTGAGCACAGAAGAAAAAGAAAAAAGAACAACAACATTCTTCACAAGAGTACAGGCAAAAGATTAAAAACACACATGAACCAACTCCAAAATCCAAAGAAAGACAACAAACAAACAGTAACAACTCTGTAAGAACCTTATGACAGGGATCAACTCTTGCATTTCAATTATTAACCTAAATGTGAATGGACTAAATGCACCACTGAAAAGACATAGAATGGCAAAATGGATAAAATATCATCAAGCAACAATCTATTGCCTTCAAGAGACTCACCTCACTAGAAAGGACACCCACAGACTCAAAGTAAGAGGATGGGAAACAAACTTTCAGGCGAACAGAATACAAAAGAAAGGAGGAGTAGCGATCTTAATTTCAGACAAAATAACCCTTCAAGCTATTAAAAATCAAAAATGATACAGAAGGCCACTACACAATGATAAAAAGCTAATCCATCAACAAGAAATATCTATCCTAAACATATATGCACCCAACATAGGTGTGCCAACTTTCATAAAGCAACTTCTAGGAAAACTAAAGAAAGATATTGACTCTAACACCATCATAACTGGAGACTTTAATACCCCACTCACAACCCTAGACAGATCATCAGGACAAAAAATCAGCAAGGAGATCCAGAACCTCGGTGTGACTTTGGACCAAATGGACTTAATTGATACCTACAGAACACTCCATCCAAAGACCACAGAATACACATTCTACTCATCACCACATGGAACATATTCTAAGATCGACCACATACTCGGCCATAAATCAAGCATAAGCAAATTTAAAAGGACCGAAATTCTACCATGTACCTTCTTGAACCACAGTGGAATAAAAATAAACATTGACACCAACAAAGTCCCCCCAAAACCCACAAAGACATGGACACTAAACAGCATGATGCTAAACAACTCCTGGGTCAATGATGAAATCAAAACAGAGATCAAAAATACCTGTAAACAAATGAAAATGAGAACATCTTATCAAAATCTCTGGGATGCCCTGAAAACTGTAGTAGAGGGTATTTATATCCCTACAAACACACATGAAGAGATGGAAGGAACAGAAATTCACAACTTAAC
>NW_007079196.1:0-435 GCF_000164805.1 Carlito syrichta | reverse complement strand
CAAACAGAAACCCAAATAAAAAACACAATTCCATTCACAATCGCCACCAAAAAAATGAAATACCTTGGCATCTTCCTAACCAGAGACATGAAAGACCTTTACGATGAAAATTACAAAACACTGCTCAAAGAAATCAAAGATGACACAAACAAGTGGAAAAATATCCTATGCTCATGGACTGGAAGAATCAACATTGTGAAGATGTCCATCTTACCTAAGGCAGTCTACAAATTCAATGCAATACCCATCAAATTACCAGCAACATTCTTCTCAGACCTAGAAAAAAACAACACAGGAATTCATATGGAAACACAAACATCCAAGAATAGCCAGAACAATCCTCAGCAAAAAAAAAACAAAGCAGGTGGTATCACATTAGCAGACTTCAAACTTTACTATAAAGATACAATTATCAAAACAGCTTGGTATTGGTAC
>NW_007079195.1:0-677 GCF_000164805.1 Carlito syrichta | reverse complement strand
TTGATAAAACCTCCAACAACAACCACGGGGTAAATGGTACTGGGAAAACTGTCTGACCACATGCAGAAGATTGAAAACAGGGATCCCTACATCACCCATACACAAAAAATTAACTCTAAAATGTATCAAAGACCTAAAACGTAAAACCTCAAACTATAAGAATCTTAGAAAACGCAGGAGACAGACTTATGGAAATTGGAACTGGCAACCAATTCCTATTTAGAACCCTAAAGGCAAATATCTCAAGAAATAAGATAGATAAGTGGGACCTCATCAAACTGATGAGCTTCTGCAAAGCAAAAGAAGCCATCAAGAGAGCAAGGAGACAGCCCAGAGAATGAGAAAAAAATATTTGCCGACCGTATATCTGACAAAGGCCTAACATCTAGGATCTACAAGGAACTCAGATGGGGTGAAGGAAACAAACAGCCCCTTTCAAAAAGACAAAAGACATGAATAGACACTTCTCAAAAGAAGATATATGGGCAAACTGGGCTCGGTGGCTCAGCCTGTAATCCCGCGCCTTTGGGAGGCTGAGGTGAGTGGATTGCCTGAGCCCTTGTGTTCGAGACCCGCCTGGGCAGCAAGACCTCATCTCTAGAATAAATAAAAAAATCAGCCAGGCATGGTAGCACATGCTTGTAATTCCGGCTACTTGGAAGACTGAGGCAGAACGA
>NW_007079194.1:0-773 GCF_000164805.1 Carlito syrichta | reverse complement strand
TCCAGCCTGGGGTGACAGAGTGTGACTTTGACTAAACAAAAAAACAAAAACTTACAGGAGGCACTGAGAGTGGCAGGTGGGTGAAGAATCAACACCTTGAGGCACTATGGCAAGCAGTTTTTTAATCAAAGCAATCAAGCTAATTATTCAAATCCCTATATGGTGAGTACAATTATATTGACTGAGTGATGACTTCATTGTTTTCAGCTATGATTGGTCACCTGCATTCCATAACTCATTGCTGGTAATATGCATACCCTTAGGAGACAACCTTGGTCAGAGGCCACTCCCCAAGGGAGGGGGCAGGGAGAGGCCAGCTATAAAGGGAAACAGCTTGTCTGAACAAAGTTTCACACTAGAGCAAAAGGTAACAACAAATGTGATTTGAACCTAGGTCTTTGTGATGCTAACACACCATGTTTCTTCTAAACATATACATGAGGAAATTTGCTTTTTTCCAGTTCATACTGGGAAGAGAGGGAAGGAACTAGAAGGGCACAGTCAATATTTCCTGATACTATAATAATGATAATAACAGCAAACACTTCCATCGTAATTAAAATGCACCTGGTACTGTTTTAAGTAGTCTAGATATGTGGCTCATGTAATTAACTCACTAATCCAGAGTGGGCTTCTGTTGTGAGTCTCCTTACTGTCTAGATGAGTAAACTGAGGCTAAAAGAGTTCACAAACTTGCCTAAAGTCAAACAGATTGTAAGCGGCAGATCTGGGATTCATAACCAGTCGATGTGAGAGCTAACTGGAGGCCCTTA
>NW_007079193.1:0-769 GCF_000164805.1 Carlito syrichta | reverse complement strand
TCGTAATAGTTTATGTTGCCATATGAATTCCTTTATGTTTCCAGGTCTGAGAAGAATGCTGCTGATAAGTTGATGAGTACTGATTTAAATTTGTAAATTGCTTTAGGTAGAATGGACATCTTAACAATGTTGATTCTTCCAATCCATGTGCATGGAATATCTTTCCATTTGTTTGTGTCATCTTTGATTTCTTTGAGCAGTATTTGTAGTTTCCATGGTAAAGGTTTTCACATCTCTGGTTAGGATGATGCCAAGGTATTTCTTTTTTCGGTGGCTATTGTGAATGGGATTATGCTTTTCATTTGGGTTTCTGTTGCTTATTTATTGGTGTAAAGAAATACGATTGTCTTTTGCAAGTTTATTTTATACCCTGAGACTTTGTCAAAGTCCTTTATCAGTGCAAGTAGGTTTTTGACAGATTCTCTTTGATTTTTCAGTTATAGAATCATGTTGTCTGTAAAGAGGAATAACTTGACTTTCTCTTTTCCTATTTGGATATCCCTAATCTCCTTCTCTTGTCTGATTGCTCTGGCTAGGTCTTCCGAATCTATGTTGAACAAGAGGGGTGAGTGGGCATCCTTGTCTTGTTCCAGTTTTCAGGGGAAGTGTTTCCAATTTCTGTGTGTTCACCAGTATGCTGGCTGTGGGTTTATCATAGATAGCTCTTACTATTTTGAGGCATGTTCCATCTATGCCTAGATGTTTGAGGGTTTGTATTTTATCAAAAGCTTTTTCTGCATTTAATGATATAATCATGTGGCTTTTATTG
>NW_007079192.1:0-705 GCF_000164805.1 Carlito syrichta | reverse complement strand
ATTTTGGAGAGCACTCTGATTTGATTTCATTTGGTTGGTTATGTACATCTCTAAATGATCTGGCTATTTTTCTTGCTTGTGTCTGAAAATCTTCCGACGGTAAAATTAATTGAAGAATTAACGTTCTAAATGGTGGGTTCAGGATGGCTAATTAAAAGTCACTAGGGCAGTCACCATCTAAGACACCAATTCCAACTCCTGACTTTCCCGGAAAGGATTTATGGAATTTTGCTCTTAAGAGATTAATAAAAATGGAATGGGATTCTCAAATTTTAAAGTATGCTAAACTTTCTGGGTTCCCAGCCAGATACTTGGTTTGTTTTCCTGCATATTTTTGTATCAGTGGCCACCAAGGGGACCATTCAAAGTCCCTAAGTTTGTTTTTGTTTTCTTTTCTTTTTTTTTTTTTTTGAGTTGGAGTCTCACTCTGTCGCCCAGACTGGAGTGCAGTGGCCGCTCCCGGCCACCACAGCCTCGACCTGCTGGGCTCCGGCGATCCTTCCGCCTCAGCCTTCCAGGTAGCTGGAATTACAGGCTGTTTTTGTTTTCATATGAAATTAACATGCAGAGTTTTTAAAGTTTTTCCTCTCTCTTTTCTGCCATTCCAACTACTAGCTTTATTGCAGGTGCTGAAGTAAAATACACTGATAACAACATTCCAGCCAAGATTTTTTAAAAAAGACTCTTAAGCCTTTCAATCTGATT
>NW_007079191.1:0-737 GCF_000164805.1 Carlito syrichta | reverse complement strand
TTTGAGAATATCTATCAGAGGTGAATATGTGTATGCCCTGAAACTCAGCAATTTTACTCTTGGATATATACCCAACAGAAATATACATATATGTTCATTCATACACACGTATAAGAATGTTCACTGTGGCAATATTGAAAAGAGTTGAAAACTAGAAATTACCCATCAATAGTAGAAATCAGACATATGAGTATACATATTTTATATTTCCATTTATATAAAATACTAAAACAATCAACATGTATGCAATGATATTGGATTCATGACCTTAGTTCCCTGTGGGAAGAAGTGTTATTGATGGGAGGTGGGCATAGTAGGGTTTTGGGGATGCTAGCAGGCTTCTTTTTCTTGATCTTCAGATTTGTTTTATAGGTATATTCAGTTTATACAAATTTGTTGAGCTACATGTACTTATATGCACTTCTATGTTCATGTGCACTTATCTATATGTATTTACAGCTAATAAGTGAGCTTTAGAAAGCAAACATCCAAAATAATTAAGATAATTTTGAAGAAAAACAAAATACCCTATCAGACATCAAGACTTATAAAGCAACAGTAAATAACACAATGTGGTAGTGATGGGCAGAATAGAGTTCCCAACAGACCAATACATATAGAGAATTTTCACAAGTCATGGAGACAACTACTAAAACTTTACAAACCAGCCAAAGAGATACCTATTAAATTAGTGGTGTTAAGAGAACTGGTTTTCTATTTTTTTAAAGTTCCCTACT
>NW_007079190.1:0-868 GCF_000164805.1 Carlito syrichta | reverse complement strand
TGGAATGGAGTTCTCCTATTGTAACTGATGTCCAGGCTCCATCTGTATTTGTCCCTTCCAGTTTTAGTCCAGCTGTGTGGGCCTGACATTCAGAGGATTTCTGGGAAGGAGGGGGTTTGTGTCAGCCCCAGACTTACCACTGATCTCTTTGGAGATCTTCCTCCTCCCTTTTGGCCTCATGCTTTGTCCCACAGCTGGAGCAGGGTAGGGGATGGGGCGCCTGGAACTCAGCACTCATCAGGTCCCTCTGAAGTTTGTGCTCTCAGGATATTGCCTTTGGGCCATGATCAAGCCCTGAATAGTTGATCCATCAGTCACAGAGATTGGATCTGTTGGTCCTGCACTTGCCTGTCCCTCCTTCAATATGGTGGTGGGTGCCTCTGTTGTCCTCTTCTGTGGAAGCTTACCGCTAGACTGTACACAGCCCTTTCAGGCTCCCTGCTAGGTGCAAAGTGATAAGGCAATACATTGAAATCTTAAAATATTACACTGTTGCAGATTTCAAGTAACCAAATGAGAACAGTTATTCCATTCGTAATGGAAAAATTATCAGAAGTATAGATAAAATTAGTTTCAGATAATATTAAAACACTTCTGCATGTTTCTGGAGTGTAGCTAATGTTTACATTCATAGTCTCTTAGCAAAGAGATATTGTTCTTAATCAATTTTGCATAATTTTACTTTTTCACTTCTTAAGGGTATCACTTTATGTTTAAAATAGTCCTATAATTATAAATATATAAAATTGGTTCACCTATTCTCTCTCCCTTGACACCTATTCTTTCTCCCTTGAGAAAATGAGTGAACCATATGAAAAAGTATGGCTGCATATACTTTCACAAATGCAGAAGAAAGAATCCAACAATG
>NW_007079189.1:0-890 GCF_000164805.1 Carlito syrichta | reverse complement strand
CCATTTCTAGAGTGCCTTGAAGGAAAGTTCAAAAATCAATGAATCCTCTAACCACATAAAAACCGTATTATGCACACAGTATTTTAAAATGATTAAGCCTTTATTTAATATTTTTGTCTACTAGGCACAAGTCAATTCTAAGAAATTTTAGGACATATTGGCTTAAAGAACCCAATACATGGATTATATTGTGCCTCTGGTGACTAAGTATAAGAAAATTTGGACTCAGTCAATATCAAATTTACTTTTAGCCTGATTAAGAGTTTCCTACTGTGTGCAGGAAAGGATGATGTGCGTTGACGATTTGCTAACTTAGAAGGTTTTATGCATAATTAAATATATGAGGTGAATAGTGAACAGTCATTTTGTTCTTTAGAAGGTGTTCTGATTTTAAATTTTAAAAATGTGTTCAGTTAAAGTAAGCCTGGAATTTTAGACAGAAGCATGTCAGATAATAGCTGATGATATTTTATAACATCCCTTTCTTTTAGGAATATGACCTTCTATTTTAGGATTAAAATCTTAACTTTTAGAGATTATATATAGGAAACTGACATGTCATAATGAAAAATGAGTTAGTGAATAAATAATTGTGGGAAAAAGATTCATTTTAGAAATCCCTTACAAGCAATGCTTTTTCAGTATTATAGAAGAAAAATAGTAATTAGGGAGAAAAATAACAAGCTTATCTGCAGAAACTGTATGTCCAAACTCATACACCATAAGACTTCCAGAAGTGCCTTAAAATGTATTTCCTGAAGTCTGTAATTTATTATATGGGGGTGCCAAAAAAATGTGTACACATTTTGAGAGACGTTATCTATATATTACTTTCTGATGTTAAATTAAATTATGGTAGCATCGTGTAGCATGCTGTTTGCTCAACTGTG
>NW_007079188.1:199318-202010 GCF_000164805.1 Carlito syrichta | reverse complement strand
AAGCTTCTTTTCTATGGTGTGGACCATTTGGGTTAGTTCTATATTTTGGTCCTCAAGCTCTGAGAGTCTTTCTTCTGCTTGACTTATTCTGCTTTCCATGCTTATTAGTTTGTTATTTATGTCAATCACAGTATTCTTTACTGCTGTTATCATCATTATCAACTCCGTCCTATTTAACTCTTGCCTCTCCTCAATTCTTTTTATTCTCTCTATTAGTGTCTTGATGTCTGTGTTTGTAGTATGTGACCAGTCATTCTGAGGACTCTTCATTGTTTGCATTCCGAAGTCTATTTTCTCAGCGTCTGATCTCCCAGGGGTCTGTGTGAGACTTATATATATATATTTTTTTGTTTTTCTTCATTTATGTAGATTTTCCTCCCCACTTTTTTCTTTTTGTCCCCCTCTTCTTTAATTTTGTTGTTCAGGGGTGGCAGGATTGCTTTTACTTCTGTTAGCTTGATCTTCTGTTCTTCCTTGTGTGAATCCTCTGCTTTGTTTTCTTCTAAAGGTTGACTGTTGCCAGAGACCAGCTACAGCTGGGTTCAGGGTACCCCAAAGGTGGAGATGGCATTGGCGATTGGGGGAAGAAGAAAGAGAGAAAAAGAGAAAGAGAGAGAGAGAGAAGAGAGAGAGAGAAAGAAAGAGACTGGACTCCAGTCTAGTGCAGAATCGATGTGTGTTATTGGGAATTACAAGGGGTCTTTTATACACAAAGTCAGATGTGGGAGGGGCGTCTCCCACCCACCAGAAACCTTAATCCATAAAAACTTAATCAATGATTGCCTTTAAACCCTTTTCATATGATAATCTTAAAATCCCATAACAAAGGATAACCTAATCCGTGACTGACATTCTATAAACCTTTTTCATCTTAAGTTGATTGATTTATGCCAAGTTAGACAATTCTATAGAAGCTTAAGTGTTTACTTTACAAACGAAAGTGGCCCATCCCAGAATGTTTGGAATGTGGCCCAGTCCAAAGTTCACAGTGGGCTACCTGCAAGTAATCCAGCTGCATTCTTTCAACAAAATGGCTGTCTTCTAAAACTATATTCTACAATTTACACCTTCAATAAATCCTAAGATCATGAACCAGAAGCCTGTGACCAATACTAAGGCTCTTAGAAGTGACACAAGTTTGAATTATAAGTTGTGTGAAAGCCAAAGCTGCAGTTTGTGAAAGAATGGGAGCAACGAGCTTCTAAAGTTAGCTTGTGTTCATCCTGGTCTCAGAGTTTTTATGTTTTGAGCTCACAGGAGCTTAATCTGGTTAGTGCTGAGTAGAAAGGGGAAGGAAATGGGGTCAATAGCTCCCGAATGCATCCTAGTGGTCTCGGAGTCAACGGCCCTTCCTGATCCCTAATGCTCAGTGGGCCTCCGTGGCCACCTCCCAACATCTCCCCCTTTTCAATTTTTTAGCATGAAACCATGAAACTCTGTATTGCTCTTCTTTAGCACTCTGAAGATGATTGGGAGTAAACACAGCAACAAAAGAATCACTGCTCCGCAAATGCCCACATTGATGAGTATAGACATTAATGATTTTTGATTAGCAAATGATGCCTGTATTTCTTGATGTAATTTAGTAAAGTCTATACTCAGGTCTGAATGGTTCCAAATTCCAAGTTACTTTGTCCCAAGTATGGACAGATTTAAACTCAGAGTGACATTGGAGAGTCAATTTTTTTTTAAGGTCACAAGTTCTTGCCCTACTGCTAAAACTCCTTCCTCCAAAGGACTAACCTTACTTTCCAACTTCTGGTCTATGATTTCCTGAATAGCTATGGCAGTAGAAATGTTTTTATACAGCCAATCAGCAAACATAGTTGTATGAACTTTCCTAGATAATGCTACAGCTCAAAAGTAGCTATTAAAGCTGTAACTCCTAAATTAAAAGTAGCCAAAAATCTTTTCTGTCTTTTTAAAGGAGCTTTAGCCTCATACAATATCTGTAACCATATGCATCATACTAACGAGATGATAATTATACAAGAATCATCAAATAAGATGACTGCTCAAGAATAACAAAACCTTCATAAAAGGCATTAGTTAAACAATTAGTTAAAAATACACCTACAAGACACCTTATAAACATTGCATAGAGCCATTAAAACCTCAGTCACTAATATATAGTCTTTCACCAGGTACAGTAGAGTCTACCTTAGAGTTATAAGCACAGTCTCTCCATTTCAGGAAACCAGTATCTCGCTGGATGAGTGACCAGTCCTTTTCCATATCATTGAAGGGGCAAGCAGGTACGCTGAGAGGTGGTGTCCATTAAATACAATTGAACAGTTAGGGTCACAGCTGTGATTGAGAAAAGACATACTAGGATACAGGCTGACATCCACTTCCTGCATCTCTGCAGTACAGATGGTGAAAGAGTTGCAGATCACCTTGTCCTGGACTTGGCATCAGATACAGTCACACTTAAAGCACTATTGGTCCCTCAGCTGCTTCCGGCGCTCCTCACTGGTCATCAACATATCCAGGTAGCAGATGGTGAGCTCTTCTCCCACCTCGATGTCTCGAACTGCACGCAGTAAGTTTATCTTATGTTTTTGGTCCTGCATTCTTTTCTCCTCCCAGTTGTTAAAGACTTTAAAGGCTTTGTCCAATAGTTATAGTTGAGGGGTTTGTGGGCCCTTTTCTAATTTTTGGAGTTTGCACCAGTGCTGACTGAGAGATAAAA
>NW_007079188.1:195959-198859 GCF_000164805.1 Carlito syrichta | reverse complement strand
GGGTCAGGTGCCATGGTCTTTGGCACCTGCCCCTTCTCCGAAGGTAAAAGAGAAAGACTGGAGACTGGGGTCAGGTGCTGTGGCCTTTGGCACCTGCTGCTTCTCCGAAGGTAAAAAAGAAAGACTGAAAGTCAGAGCTAGGACCACGGTTGTAGACGCCTGCCCTTCCTTCTCAGATAAAGGCAAAGGGACTCACAGAACAGATTAAAAGAAACAAGAGTAGTAGGGAAGGCAGGAATTGGAGTTGTAGGAGGAATAGGAGAGGACAAAGGAAGTGAAAGCCCTTATTTTGTTTATATTTTTCTCCAGTCTATTCCTCTGATTCAACAGGATTCATGCCACCCGTCTCAGTCTTTGGGTTATCGGGGGCATTTCGAATTAATTGATCAGGAATCCAAACAGGAGTTGACGCATCCTGTGGAAATATGCAAGCATATCATCTCCTACTGGTTAGTAGGAGGCTAACCAGTATCAGGCTCTCTCCATTGGCCTGTGAGAAGATCCTTCCATTTTACCATAGGTTTAACATTTCCTTCTGGGTTCCAGTGTCTAGCCATAGCTGAATTGCCTGAAGAATCCAAATTTAAATGGTTTATAACAAATAAAGCATGATTTAAAACATGATGAGGAGAACTATACCTAAACTCCCCCTCTTGTAATTTATGTATTTGATTTTTTAAAGTTTGATGGACTCTTTCAACTATAGCTTGACCCTGTGGGTTATAAGGAATTCCTGTAGAATGAAAAATATTAAATTGAGAACAAAACTGTTGAAAAGATTTTGATGTATATGCAGGACCGTTGTCAGTCTTAAGTTGTTTTGGCATACCTAATTGTGAGAAACAAACAAACAAAAATGTTGCACCATGTCCTTGTAAGCTTCTCCAGTTCTTGCTGAGGCTAAAAATAACATGAGAAAATGTATCCACAGTAACATGCACATAAGACAATTTTCCAAATGTAGGTACATGAGTTACATCCATTTGCCATAATACATTAGGTTTTAATCCTCGTGGATTAACTCCTGCTGACTGAGAGTTGTACTTTTCTTTTACAATTTTGAGATTGAATCGAGGGGGAAGCTGTGATTAAAAATCTATCTGCAGATCACAGTAACCACTGACAGGTGTAGGAATATCCTGGAACCTACTTCCCACAGTTTTGCAATCTGTCCGTGCAGTGGGGGAATAGGTTTACTCCCTGAAAGTAAAATGTGGTAAGAAAAAGGAAAGAAATGGAACAGGGGAAGGGAGGAAAAGGAAGGTAGAGAGTGAGAAGAGTAAGAGGGAAAACAGGCAAACATACTAACTAATAAATGAAAAGAGACTCAAAGACAGAAAAGAAAAAGAAAAAAATACAAAAAACAAAAAACTAAAGTATATAATCATACAGACACATAAGTCAATCAACCTCCTTATCAATACTATTCCCCTACACAAGCATGAAGTCTAAAGAATTAAAAAAATCAGTAAACTAACAGAGGCTAAGCTAGTATGAAGACGCTTTCGATAACAGTAAGAGGGAAAAAAGGGAAAAAAAGAAAAAGATAAGTACAACAAACATGCAAAGAATACAAACAGAAAAAATAAAAACAAGGGAACCAAGCATTCTCTTAGATCATTCCTCTAAGTTCAATGTCCTTTCGGCTCTGACCTCTAGTTCTCACTGCAGGCTGGTAGGGTTGTTCACAACTAGGATACGATGCCCCAGGTTTGCTGCAGGGGCAGGTTTAATCAGATGTAAGCCCAGTAAGCTTGCTGCCTGAGAAGTCTGCCATTCAAATCTGACCTGAGTCTGATCTAGCATGGAGGAGGGGTTTCTGTCTCTCCCATGTATGATTTTATTACCTTAGATCTTAAGCTGGAGGTGGGTGGAGCTGGGCAGAGCCAGCAAGCTGGTTGAGTCAATGCAGTCTCTGCTGGTCTCAGGGCTCTAGCTGTTCTCTGACGTGCCCACAGGGCCAAACTGGGTGAGGCAGGGTGTGGGACAACCAGGAGCTGCAGGTCAGTGTGGCACTGGATGACTTGGGCAGGGTAAAGCTGTGCAGCAGGCATTGGTGCCTGGAACTCCTGGGACTGGGAATTGAGGACTGCCTTGGGTGGGGAGAGAGAGCAGCCACAGGAAGAAGTGGCAGCAGTGCCTTTCAGCAATGTGGTGTGTGGGAAGAACTCCAGGGCTGGAAATCTAGAGCCAATCCAGGTGGGGCCCCAGCTCTGGGAGGGAGTGGCAGTGGTGGCAGCTGAGCCAGCAGTGTGGTGCATGGAATCGAGGGCCTCCAGCCCACAGGCCAATGTGGCCGGCGGCAGCGGTAGTGGTGGCAGTGGCTGCTGTGGCGAACAGAGCAGTGTGGGGCCATTTTCTGCCAGCCGTCAGGCCTGAATGCCTGACCAAAAACCAGGCTGGCAGTGGTGGGAGCAGGAGGCAAGGGGAGAGCAAGAGTCCCTGTGGTCACTCACTTTTCACAGAGAGTCTCATGGATCATCCTGACCCTTTGTCATCTTGCTGGAAGTCTCAACATGCATAATTTTTTAAATGACATTTTGCCACTGCCCCAAAAAAGGCAAAAACAAACTTAGAATAAAAGACAAATTCCATATTACTTACTAGTATTGAACTGTGCATGTCAAGTACACAACAGTTATCAAATATAAATACCATAAATTGTTTGTAATAATACTTGACAAAAGTATACCTCTCCTAGCGATCTGTATTCTTAATGAGGCTAGGGATTTTTTGTTTGATTATCAAACCAGTTACCTTGTTATATATTAGGGAGTCAATAAATAACTGTCAAAATAAACTGAATATTAAATAATTGAATGATAGTAAAATATAATAGGTTATATTTACTTAAATACAGGTACAATTTGAAAATTATATTTTAAGTTTTTATGGAAAAA
>NW_007079188.1:192962-195939 GCF_000164805.1 Carlito syrichta | reverse complement strand
ATGCCTGACCAAAAACCAGGCTGGCAGTGGTGGGAGCAGGAGGCAAGGGGAGAGCAAGAGTCCCTGTGGTCACTCACTTTTCACAGAGAGTCTCATGGATCATCCTGACCCTTTGTCATCTTGCTGGAAGTCTCAACATGCATAATTTTTTAAATGACATTTTGCCACTGCCCCAAAAAAGGCAAAAACAAACTTAGAATAAAAGACAAATTCCAGATTACTTACTAGTATTGAGCTGTGCGTGTCAAGTACACAACAGTTATCAAATATATATACCATAAATACATTTAAATTTGTTTGTAATAATACTTGACAAAAGTATACCTCTCCTAGCGATCTGTATTCTTTTTTTTTTTTTTTTTTTTTTTTTTTGAGTTGGAGTCTCACTCTGTCGCCCAGACTGGAATGCAGTGGCCGCTCCCGGCCACCGCAGCCTCGACCTGCTGGGCTCCGGCAATCCTTCCGCCTCAGCCTTCCAAGGAGCTGGAATTACAGGCATGCACTACCACGCCCAGCTGATTTTTTGAATTTATTGTAGAGATGAGGTCTCGCTGCCCAGGCGGGTCTCGAACCCACGGGCTCAGGCAATCCACTCACCTCAGCCTCCCAAAGGCGCAGGATTACAGGCTGAGCCACCGAGCCCGGCTGCGATCTGTATTCTTAATGAGGCTAGGGATTTTTTGTTTGATTATCAAACCAGTTACCTTGTTATATATTAGGGAGTCAATAAATAACTGTCAAAATAAACTGAATATTAAATAATTGAATGATAGTAAAATATAATAGGTTATATTTACTTAAATACAGGTACAATTTGAAAATTATATTTTAAGTTTTTATGGAAAAATTTAGCTTTATAAGACAACACAGAGTACAGAGGAAAGTACAAAGGAAATTTTAAGAATAAACAATGGCAAAGTAAACTGAAAATTTATATGTTTAATTCTACATAATAAAAAATAACTACATTTCATAAATGTTATTTACTATTTTATAGGGTATTTAATAATCAACTATGACAATTTCTTTAATAAGCAACATTATAGTAATTGTGTTAATAAGTACAAATGAATTTAATCTCTAACCAATGTAAATGTTTATCAGTTTCATTATTTCCTGAAATACATTTCACTGACCACAAATGGAAATAAATTAGATATTTTCAGCCTTATATTTGAGTGCTCTAATCTCCACTAAATCATTTTCCCCAGGTGTCACCCCAAGGCAGTGATTAACGACAGACCAATAAAACTCACTTTGGCAGTCTAAAACTGAAATGTCATTTCTATGGGTAGGAATAATTTTCTGCTAAATAGAGCTTTCTGTCACTAATGAGATGCTCATTGCAGTATTTTAAACATTTTAAAAAGCAACAAAAAGAGAAAAGAGTATATGTTGGAATTACTTAGATGATGGAGTGACGATCTTGTTTTCTGGTTTTTATTTTTGCTTAGGCATTAGCATACTCTTGGTTTCAGTGTGTCTGGGGAAATAACTATTATCAATCACCAGCTATAATCAGATTTACCCATTGCCAAAGGGCAGTCAAACAATTATATTGTTTTGAGGACCTATTACATTATTTTTCTTTTTAAATTTTTTATTAAGAACATGTATATCTTTTGAGGACCTATTACATTATTTTTCTTTTTAAATTTTTTATTAAGAAGGTTGTCTTTATATAAGCCAAAATCACTTTAATCTGTTTTAATTATCCACTAGATTATTCTTAGTCTACTGGATTGAAATTGATTTGATTCACGTTAGCAAGACCAATTTTAATTGAAGTCATTTTTATTGTGTCTTAGTTTTTTAATTTTTTAAGTATAAAAATCATATTATAGTATATTGGATTTAAAGTAGCATGATCTTTTTTATAAGGCCAATAAGTATACTATCACTTATAACATAGGAAGTCTAGATAGTTTATAACAAATATTTAGTATTTTGCAAACCTTAAAAGTTGAGATTGAAAATTTGTTTTATTTTTATCTTATTTTCAATTGCTTCTTTTAAAAGAATTTTAGGTCTCTACTGTTTGTGTCAGTTTTCTTTTTCTTTCTTTCACATTTATGAAATGCTGCATGACAAGCAATATTGGCCCAGCACAGATTTAATGTCAAACTCTGTGTATTATTTTGATAATATTAGTTTCAGTTATACTGCCAGCTGTGCAAACACCATCTCTAGTATGTAGAGTTAATTAGCTAAGTATGATTAGTTGAATTAAACTGCCTCATCAATGCTTCTTCACATTCTATCCTTCACCTTAAAATACAACTGATTTAGTTTAAACATACAGCTACCCATTCCTGACAGAGACCCTTTTTATCTTTTGCAAAACTAAAACAGTCATTTAGTTTAGTTTTTAAAATATGAGAGAAATTTTCAGTAATCACTGAGACTGATGACATTAGCTTAAAAAGTACAATGGTTGCTTTAATCACTGAAATGAAGCAGTCTTACCCATTTGAAAGCAATTAGGAATATTTTGGTTTTCTGGCTGTGGCTTTTGTGTTGGGGAAAAAATATATGTATATTTTTGTTCTATACTAAACAAAATCAAAAATCCAGGCTGCAATCTTTATATTGTTAATGTACTGCACATTAGAAACAAAAATAGAATATTTAGTTCTTCATGATAGCATATATTATTTTTGTTGTTGTCATAACCTAGAAGCAATAGATAACAAAGAAGAAATTTCTAAAATGTAGATTTTAATGCAAAACTCACTGGCAGAAACACAGGGCATTATACATTAATAAAAATAAGAAAAGAAAAAAAACAAAAATATATAATAGACAACTTTGCCCAACCATTAGCTTATCTCTAGTTCTTACACATCAAGTTTTTGCTATGATGTGTTATGAATTGATAATGTTGTTATTTCTTGTATATTAGAGATTAATATTATCCTTCTACTTTATTCTGTTAATGTGATACATTGATTTCAAATATTATACCAAAATTGCATTT
>NW_007079188.1:191698-192942 GCF_000164805.1 Carlito syrichta | reverse complement strand
CGGCAGGTCGAGGTTGCAGTGGCCGGGAGCAGCCACTGCACTCCAGTCTAAGCAACAGAGTGAGATTCCAACTCAAAACAAACAAGCAAAAAGAAAAAGTGCTACCCTTGAAAATTACACATATAGAAGCATTATAGTAAATTTTAAAAGTCTAATTTTTAAAATTATTACGGTGAAAAACATTGCAAAGTAAAAGACATGTGCAAGAGATATCAAAAACAGAGAGTAAGAGAACACAGTTAAATGATGAGTTCGACTAAAGGATTGAAAGAACTGAAAAAATATTACTTTTGGTCTTGCTAAAATACTATTTGAAAGTCAGAAGCTTTTTAGAGATATATACATTAATATTTTTCCATGATTCCCGCCTTTAAGAATTCTATTAAAGGAATTCCTCAGGGAAAAAAAAAATGGTATGAAACACTACTGGACATATACATTGATAAATATGCCAGGTAACTTAAGTATTGTTATTAAAACTATCCACTTTATGTTTAAAATAACTCCTTTCTCCTCACCTCTAAAAAGTTACAATTGTGTAGGATGTGGTAAGTTAGGAAATTAGAGCCTTGTTCAAATGTTATTAAAATATATATATTTCTTCTCACACTTGGAAGGAGATTAGATGTATGGAAAAACTTGAGCATTTTGTTAGGCAGATTCACAGCTATTTACCTAAATTATTAATTTAGGGACAATCACTTTAAAAATAGCATATGCTATTTAGCTTCAAAATGAGCAGTAGCAACCAATAGGTGTACCTCAAGAAAAATTATTCAGTCTAACAGAAATCAGGAAATAGAAAATATAAAAGGAAAAAGAGAGATACACAAAAATGCAAAGTAGGCCTGTAGAAAATAACCCAGATACACTAATAATCAATAAAAAGAATCTACAAATTTCAGATCCAGCTATCTGCTCTTTACAAGAGATACAAGTAAAACTAATTCTTCAAAAAGTTTAAAAATCAAGGAAGAACCTGCCCTACATAAATATTGATCTAAGTAAAGCTGAAGAAATTATACTAATATTCTAAAATGTAGATTTTAATGCAAAACTCACTGGCAGAAACACAGGGCATTATACATTAATAAAAATAAGAAAAGAAAAAAACCAAAAATATATAATAGACAACTTTGCCCAACCATTAGCTTATCTCTAGTTCTTACACATCAAGTTTTTGCTATGATGTGTTATGAATTGATAATGTTGTTATTTCTTGTATATTAGAGATTAATATTATC